>NC_056747.1:94517977-94582977 GCF_019279795.1 Protopterus annectens
TAAGGAGTTACATTAGGGGTGGACAGAAGTACACAGTGCAGTCCTAGGCTGTAGAGTGTGTTCCTGTTGTGATCTTAGGGGAAAATTGTGAAATATTACCCTGTTTAAGTGACAGTCTCACATTAGAGTCAGTAGTGAGGATTGAAGCTCCTTAGTTACTGACCCAGGATAGTAAGGGAAGTCACATTATTTGGTGGCAGTTCTGTGGGACTACCATGTGTATTAATATTAATTTCACTCAGTATAATTTGGTACCCTTGCAAGAGCCTTAGACTAGCTGGTTTTGGAGTGTATAGTGGCAAACTACCTTATAGTCTGGGCAGAAGAGGGAATAGCTAGTAAATTTGTGCCAACCTTTCCCAGGTGTGTGTGTGTGTGTGTGTGTGTGTGTGTGTGTGTGTGTGTGTGTGTGTGTGTGTGTGTGTGTGTGTGTGTGTGTGTGCACGTGCATGTGCATGTAAAAATCAAATCTCCAAGAGTGTGTGTGTGTGTGTGTGTGTGTGTTAGCTGCTCAGAGCAGGGACATGAAGCACTGGTTTCACAGAGAGAGTGGTGGAGAACTTGGCTTGAACACTTGGCTGAAGTCTCATCTCTACAGCTGTGCAGTGGGGAGTCTTACTAGGGACCTGGAGGGAGACAAATAGAGAAACCCAGAGCCCAGACTGAAAGTGTTCCCTGTGTGCTCTTAAGGGAAATTGTGCTTTCTGCAGAGAGGTCCACATCTGGAAATTCTGAATGTATCCATTTGTATTCCAAGTGAACGTCCCACTCCAGTGTCAGTGGTGAGGATTCAGGCTCCATCATTACATTTTCAATGAGGATGTCACACATGCCTCATAATGCACACTAAATATACACAAACAAATATAAATATACTGTAAATATAAAAATAAATATATTCAGATAGGTACCAGTGCTGACATTTCAATAAGGAGCTGTGACTTTTTACTAATGTGAACACCGGCTTGAACCTCATCCATACTTGTGGTCATTTCATTAATGTGAAGGCTAGCTTATACTTTATACATATCTGAGTTATTTTTACTAATGTGAAGGCTAGCTCAATCCTTTATCCATACCTGAACCCTTTTGGTTTATTTCTCTTGAGGCTTCTTTTAATGTGAAGGCCAGTGCACACACTTTTTATATGTGCGAACCATGTTTAGTGTGAATGCTAGATCCTCTTTTTAAGAATCCCTCTGTTATTCTTAGGTGATGTGCTGACATTCCCAGTATGGCCTACCAACTTCTGGGGGTCTTGAATGGTTCAACCAATAGTTTAACCCCTCCAGGTTGGGGTTACCATGTTGGTGACAAAGAAGCCTTGCCATACAATACAACAATAAGCCTAGGAACTGCCACTGCTGTGAACAGAGGTAGGTACACTGCTTACACGCAGATCCTATGCCATTGACTGAGAAGGCAATGGATTGTGCCATTCATGATTTAGCCCACCCTTGAGCCGTAGGTCAATTGTACTCCTGGGCCAAGTGCTGTACTACTCAGGCAGTCATTTCAAGTCCTAATCTCTACCAGGACTTGACTGAATAGTCTGCTGCCTTCCATGCATCACTATCTCCCCAAAAAGGTAAGCAGGTAGAGCCTCTTTATTCCTTCCCCTAGCTGTACCTGCTCCACAAATATCCGTGCTAATAAGTGAACACAGACCACCTGAGTTGCAGTCATGGCCTTTTCTCCCTATGCCATTGGAACTGGTTTGAATATTGTCCTTAGGTAAAAACAATCCTTGAAACCTCTAGCATCTGTGGTTTGATTAAACACTATAAATGCTTTTAACCAATGCAATTAACTTTGAGAATAATTAAATGTACTTCTTGATTTTATTTTTAGCTTGTCTTCACAAGGAATTAGTTTTGCTTTAATATGTTCTGTCTTATTTCTCCTTCCCTGCATCTTTTCTACGTCTGTTTTTTGGCTCACCCCAATTTCTTTCAATGTGCAAATGTTTTATTCTCTTCAAAATTTGCTTCTTTAAATCTAGAATTTCTTGTTGAAGTGTTGTGTGTTGAAACTTGAAAGGCTTAACTAATCTGCCAGGTTAACTTGACTTCATACACTCAGAATGTTTAACAATTTATTTCCCTTTGTTGCTTTATTACAGAGTATTAGCAAGTAGACTGCATATATGCGTCTGATTTTCTCAATTCTATGTGTTATATGCCTTTGCTGGAATTGTTCTCCACTGTTATTTATCTCATGTGGCATTGCTTACTATTTTGTCTAGCATCCTTATACGGTCAACAAAAACAAACTCCATAACCTTCACAGCTGAGAGTCTTATTTATTCTCTGATTCTTATGAGAATGGAGATCAGTGTCACTACAACCCACTGTCATTATAGTTTCTGAGTTTGTGAGACCCTCTAACAAATAATGCCTAGACCGTGAAACAGTCCTGAAGGATGTCTAAAGTGATGTGAATTTTACAAGTTTTTTTTTTTTACAATAGAACAGGCAGTTCTGGATCTTAAAACCTTTCATCTTGACTACCTGCCATATCCATCAACTGTACAGATTTTCGCCTCATATTTTTGGTCTATTTCTCATAAAATTATGGTTTTCTGGAAAATCACTGGCAAATCATTGAGGGTTGAAGTGAGAAAATAATGACAGGCATTTGAGTTTCAGACTTCATACCCTTGAGAACAATTCATGCTAATACAAAACCTATTATTCTATCAACTTTCTAAGTTTGTATGGGCAATATTTAAACGTTTCCTTATTTTTGGGCCATTGCCCCCCCATTATTTATGGCTTCGTCCAGATTTTTTGCTGTAACAGGTTGAGAGGTATGCTATCTGCATCTCACTGTTTACAGTCAAGTGCAGATTCTGAGATCAAAGGTTAAAGAGGAGTCAGGTGAGAGCAGCGAGGTAAGCATCCTCAATAACCTTGAGGGAAACCTGGGTTCAAGACCAGAGTGGGGAGAATTTATAAGAGGAAAGAGACAGTAACCTTCAGAATCAAAGGCCTCACTACTACCCTCCTAATGTCTAGTAGAAGGCATACTTACCTGTGGAGAGGAACATTTTTTGTTACCACTTACATGCATACATATTTAAAATCGAGCAATGATTCAGCATGGCGACTGAATTAACAGGGAGTAAACCAAGAACATTTATAGCCTAGCATGTTGAAGGCCTCACAACATTATTAGCTAAAGAACTATTTCTGTAGTAGCTGCATTGTTCTAAGCAGTGACAGACAGTTCTTTCAGCTATCTCCTGTATATTCTAGGAGGAAACCACACTTCTAGTCATAGGAAGGCTATTAGCAGGGTGGGAAATGATTCAAGCTACTGAGAAATGTTCATGTTTCTTGAACAAACAGATTAGAAGAGAGTGCCATGACAGTTTTAATTACAACAAACTGGTAATAAATAAACAAACATCTCTATAACAGTATCAGATACTTATAAATGTGTAACTTCTGCCTCATTTTTTCACTTCTCTCTCCCTTCATTCTTCGTTTGTGTGTGTTTTTTCTTCTTCTTCATCTGTCATTTTTCTTTCTCAAAAAACATTTACAGATAAAAATTAGTTATGAACACAATACAACTCTTAACACCCTAATCATCTATTGCATCATTTATATAATTAGATGTGGATATACTGACAGCCAGACATTACTTTCAGGTATGCTTTCACTGCTGATCACACATATTTATTATTTTAAAGCTATGTGTGAATGTGCAATGGTACTGTGAAATGTATGACTAAGAAATTAGAGAATACAGGCCTTCAGGTAAATAAACGTTCTAAGTGTCATTCATAGCCAATCACTTCCCTCAAATACAAAATCTCACTGACTGAGAAAACAGTGAGACATAATATACTGTTAGAGTTAGGTCACTAATGTTTAATTTAAACGAATGTCCAGAAATGTTATTCTGTAAAAGAAAGAAAAAATTTATCACTTTTCCATATGTACATGACTTCATGTATAATAAATCTTTCCTTTTCATGCAGAACTGTTGTGTTTGTGGGAGAATAGGAAATAGTAATGTGAACACGTTACCCATTCCTTTTTATTGAGTCCTTTCTGTGGTGTCGGTTTATTGACAAATGCATTTGCTGCATTATTGAAATTCTGACAAAATGTCCCTGGGGAAGTCAATGAGGCAGAACGGGACTCACTAATGTTTGTTTTGTGCCAGAATTACATGCAGCATCATTACTTCCTCAAAGCTGCCTTTTTTCATTTACTATCTTATTCATTGTCTTAAAAGCATACGATTCAGGTAAACAAAATTACTAGCTACAAAGAGCACAGTTCGAAAGAGCCATAACCTCATGTTTATTATTACTTATAGTGTGAGCTTATACTTGCTTCATAGTCATAAAACAACGTTCTCTATAGCTATTCTACTCGTCTGTCTTCTGGTCTTGTCATTTTAACTGATTTGTTTTGTCAAACACATTCTAAGTTTTCCATTTATGCAGGTTATATATAACTTGATGTAATCATGGGTCATTTGTTAGGCTGCTCTTATAGGGACCTGTGAGAGTCCTCACTGGCTGCTTAGCCTGTAGAATTACTTATGGTTCTGGGTTTACAAAAATAAATAAATAAATAAAATCAGCAAAACGTTAGAGAATAAAAATATCACAGAACTGCTGCTTGGATCCCCTGTGTTTACTTTTCGCCCTTATAACAACCACCCTGTGAGGTAAACATTACTCTATTCAAAGCTGTAATCAAGTTAGCCCTTCTCTTGTCAAGACAGATGTGCATCTGTCTCATCCTTACATCATTTAACCTGCTGTTGCTAACTCCACCATTGTCTTTGAGTGGCTCTGGCATACATTTAGAACCGTGCCTAAGAAATGCTTCAACACATTTCCTTTTTATTCATACTGTCTTCATTTTCAAACAGAGTTCTTTGCTCTTATGAAGTTTCTTTTCTTGAATGTTTCACTTGATAATAAACAGCTGATACTGCTATCTTTTATTAAACAGTTTGTTTTAACCTATAGTGCTAGATTTTATTTTCTACTTATTACTTATCCATGTTTAGGTTGTCTTATAGGGCAGATACAAAGTTTTACTAGTTTGTTAACCATTTAATTGGGTTTCAGTCATGGCCTAGGCCATTACACACACACAACAAACATACAAAGTATTTTTTGTTAAAACCTACAATGCAATATATAACCATTCATTCATTCAACTAACATAGTGCTGCTGACTAAATACAACTGACATAATAAATATGGATTATGAATCAGAATTCAAAACTTGCAATCAGCATATTTTTAATACAAGTAGGCCAGTCGTATGACAAACAATAATAAGGTCAGCAACTATTTGACCTGATAGCAATATTCAAAAATTTCTGATATCATATATGAAACTCGTTTAAACCTCACATAACATATGCAAGCAAAAACTATCAGCCTAAGATAAAAACTATCACAACATTTCATTGTGTAAGTATGCACTTTGCCATTTATTTACTTAGTTTATTATCATGGAGGGAAAACATACTGCTTACTCTGTCAAGGCTAGTGACTGACTGCTGAAGGGTGATGACTCCGCCTCTTATTTGTTGATCCATTATTGAACAATTGCCCCCAGTCATAGTTAGAGCAACTAGTACATTCTGTCTCTGAAAAGTCAAGATGTCTGCCCAGTCAACGCTTTAAGCCAGCAAGGAGAATTATGGTGATAAGGAAGTGTGAGGTGGGAAGGAAGTAGCAGCAGTCAGGTGGGAAGAACACACACACACACACACACACACACACACACACACAGAGACACACACACACACACACACACACACACACACACAGACACACACACACACACACACACACACACACACACACACAAAATAAAAACAATAAAGTAAGAAATATCTGACCATTTCAGTCGCGACATACAAGTTCGAGAGTGATATAACTGGATATGCATGTACTGGTTTTTGTTTATGTGGGTGGGAGGGTAGGAAGAATCCAGGGAATTACAACATTGTTATCATAATGACAATGGCAGGGGAAATCATGGACACTATGCTGAGGAAATGGCAGCTTGCTATTGTAGAAGACAGCAATCTCAAAGACAATGTAACCTCCTGGACAGAAGGAGCTGTCAGTTGAACCTAATCCAGTTACATGACTGAGTTACTGGAGGCCTTGATGGGAACTACAGGCAGACAAGGTGTACCTGGTTATGAGATACAGCCCTTACAGGAGGGTTTGGGGAGAGGCCTGAGACTAAGGGATAGGATTGTTAAATATCTATAGGGCAGGATACAGATGGTTGTGGTAAGAGAGAAAATGTCATGATAAAGGAATTGGACTGTGGTTTACCAAAGAAGTCAGGCCTAGTCTGGCACTCTTGTGGGTTAGTGGTCAGGCATAGCTAAGGGAAAAGAGAGCAGGATCTTTTTTTCCCCTAATGACTCAAGTACAGGTGCAATGGGGGGGGGTCAAAGGAAGGGTTTGTAAAAGCTGTCAAGTGAGTACAAAGAGAAAAAATGAGGTTCAAGACAAACAGATGCAACATATTGCAGCTGAGTTACAATAGCCTCAGCTAGGGATGGGGCCTGATGGTAGAACAGAAGGAAGAGGGTCTGGGGATGTCTATTTTACCTGACTTAGATCACCAAAAGTATGAGAGGACATTAGCAGCAAAAAAAAAAAACTAAATGTTTGTGAAGATTGAAGATAAATGAATGCTGCCAGCCTAGCAAGATAGGATTTTATACATAATTCTGTCATTTATAAATATGAATGTTGAATTACAGACTTGTTTTCTTAACTGAAAGAAAATACTGTGAAATGTTGAAATTCAAGCTTTTCTTAAATGAAAGAATATGCTGTGAAATGTTGAACTTAAAACAATGTAGTAACATTGCCCTCTGCTGTAAAGAAAGCTAAGTCAAACATTTCTTGTCTGTCCTTTAAAATTATTTCATGTCTGTCCCTTTGAAGTTAAAATTTGGAGTCGATGAGACTGGAGTGAAGCATCCTGCCTATTGTTTTAACTTAAGGAATGTATTTTATGGCTGTAGTTTCCTGCAGGTGCAAGATAACAAGAATGTAGTATCTGTTGGCCTGGGAACACCAGGAAAGTGTAAAAAAATGATGTAATAGGAATCAGGACTGAAGATAGCAATTTAAACAGAGAACATCAGAAGACATTAAGCATTTTTTGCCTTGACCATCCAACTCATTAGCACTCTGCCTGTTTTCTTATATAAGTTATCTTACACTTGTGTTTTCTTTTAGAAATAGCTAGAAACTAGAAATATTAGACTAAGTGTTTTTCTGTGATGTCAGAACTGTACTACTGAATTATTTTTATTATTTCTGTGTGATCTCTGAACTCTTGACTAGCACTGTGTAGTAAGAAGTATTGGCTTGTGTTTTTATTATTTATTATTAAATATTTTAAAACCTTTCAACTGTGGCTGTTTTGTGTAGAGTACATTGTGTATATATAAGGATCCTGTACCAAGTCACTCTAATAAGCCTTGACTGTTTAGTTATACTACCAATTGGATAATAATATTGCACAGTAATAACTGGACACCCTTTTAAGGACCTTTGAGCAGCTGATAAATTTTAGTGGGTGGTGGCAAGTGGTACTACCATATAGTCTGGGTAAAAGGGGCACAGCTGTAGAACCTGTGCCAGCCTTCCCCAGGAGTGTCTGTGTGGTTGTATAAACTCTTCTCAAAGTGTGTGTGTGTGTGTGTGTGTGTGTGTGTGTGTGTGTGTGTGTGTGTGTGTGCGCGCGCGTGTGTGCGTCAGCTACCTAGGCAGGGACACGAAGCACTGGCTGGACAGAGAGGGTGCTGGAGGTTTTAGCTTGCCCAGTAGGCTGAGATCTGGACCCTATAGCTGTGCCAGTGGGGAGTCATATAGGGGATCTGCAGAGAAAAGGAGCGACCAGCCCCGGATTGACTGTGATCTCTGTGTGCTCTTAAGGGAACTTGCACTTACTGTGCGTATTTGTTATCCTTTCCTCATATATGAGATGCCCTCTCTGGTGTTAGTGGTGAGGATTGAGTCTCCTTGATTGCTGGACCAGGGCACGGGCATCACAATGTTATAAACTCTTTACATACTAATGAATTCTCTTTCCAGAGCATTAGTGATATATTTTTTTTATTAATGGCAACTTGTGTTCTTAAATTCTGTATAACAGTTTCCTTGTTTTCTTAGCAAAGTAGAAACTCTCACATGAACAATAAGAGGCCAAGCAAACAATGAAATTACTGTTATAATCAAATCTCCCATAATGCAAACTCACCTTACCACTGTGTTTAATAAAATGCAGTGTTGTGCATAAAGAAAAGACAAAACTTGCAATCTAAGCATGGAAATGTGCCCAAGGGTTCATTGTTTGGAAAGTATCCAAACAAAGCACCTCTTTCTAAATAATCCTTGGTGTTCAGAGTGTTTTTGTATGTAAACTGAGACAAACCAAACAGAATTCAACCTTTCTTAACCCAACAGAATCCAAACAAATAGAAAGGGGAAATGACCTAATGAAATTTTCTTTTGTTTGGTATGTGATTTTAGGTGTAAACCCAATTTTAAGACTAGGTTGAAACTTAGTGTGCCTGCCAGACTCAACATCTGAAATAATGTCATTGACCATTTCTTTGCGGTAACCTCTATTGATAAACAAGCCCCTTAAAAAGTGTTTGATTCTTAAAAGTGTCATTACTGACAAACCTACTAAGTCTAATAAATTGCCCTCTGATGAGGCTACATTTCATAAAATAGGGGTGTTGGCTAGTCTTATGAAAATAATAGTTCACAAAACTTTCGGTAAATGTTAGTATGAAAGCACTTTACCAGATTGTCTATAGTAATGTTAAGATCTAAAAAGTTGACAGTTGCACCACAACTCCCCTTAGAAAGAAACAAAAAAGTTACTACTTCTGTTCATGTCCTACAAAAAAGTCATCAAAATCCAACACAGTCCTATTCCAAATAAAATAAAAGTAAATTGTCATGTAATGTCTATCGAATAAAACATACTTAAAAAAATATATTGATCAAAAAAACTATGTTCCCACCAACTTAACATGAGTGTTGCAAATACTAATGCCATGCTTGCACCCATTGCAACCCTTGTCATTTGGCAAAAATTGTGATTTGGGAATGTAAAAAATTACTTAAGAACAATAAAAAAACTGTATTAATAAAAGAGTTGTTAAAACCAGTGAAATTTATAACTCCTGATCTATAGACGTTTACAAAGACTGGATATCGATAGTAATTGACACAGTTTCAGGGCCCTTAAAGTCATAAATCTTCAAGAGATCTAGACAAACCCACCAGTCCTTTAACTACAACTTACCTGTCTGAACAATTGGGTTTAATAAGCAGTCTAGAAAGACTGATAAAAATTCTTTCTTACTAAAGTCAATGGATAATATCAGTTGAAAGAGTGGGTCAAAATGGATCTACTTCATATAAATGAATTTTCACTTACCCGAAACTTAAAAAGACAAGACGACTTTGTCAAACACTTACTTTCATGAACACTTGGATCACCACAATTTTACTCTGGGAAAGGAACCACTTGGCCAACATGACAAAAAAAAAAAAAAAAAAAAAAACAAAGCAAATCAAGCCAACCCATGTTGCGGGGGCTGCATGAATTTGGGAGTAGCCTTCGGATAATCCTAGGATGGAAGTAGGGGAGGAAAGGGACAAGAAGGTAGTTCATTACATGAAAAATCCCTCCCCCTTGCGGAAACAGTTGCCAGCAATACTCCCTCAGGACACCCTTAGTCTGTATACTGGCTATACCTTAACAAATATGAGACAGGACCAATGATGGATGAGGGCACTTGGACCAAGACTGGAAACTATGAAGCAAATGAAGAAGGAACTAAAAAACGAATTCTGGACTAAGGCCAAACTCAGAGTCAGTTTATAAATATTACTCTAATTTACCTCAGACATTACTGCAACAACAACGTTTGCATCAGCGTGCATTTTCTGAACAATAAGTAGGACTGGAACTCGAATGTCTTGTATTATTGACTGATTATAATACTCTGGGATTTGCAAAAAAATCACAAATATTATGAGGGTCATTTGGCAAAACCCCATGATATGTAACTTGCAAGATAGCACTGATGTTTACCTAGATGTCGGCGTACTAAATGGTAAAACTGAAAATGAGCATTTGCAGACTCTTGCCACTTTTTTGCACAGATTAGAAGAATAGTTTAAAAGTGAAATAAGCTATGTGAACCATTTTTGAATATCTGGTTGATGAAAAATGTATATATACACACTGAAAGAGAAGATATATGCTACCAAAAATTTTTCAGTGCTCAAGCTAGTAATAGAGTTAAAAGTATTTTTTTTGAGGGAACACCTTATTATTCTGCTAGACTAACATGTTGAGTGGAACAGTGGCACAACAGATGCCATTGTCATCCCACTGCAAGAGGTACCCTGGTTTGATTCTTATCTGAGGTACCTTCTGCGTTGAGTCTATATGTCCTCCCTGTGTTCAAGTGGGTTTCCTCCCACATTCCAGAAAACATGTAGTAAGTGTACTGGACACTGTAAACTGAGTATGGGTGGGTGTGGGTGGTGTGGAAGAACTATTGCAGCAGGTTAGCCACCTGATGGTGTAAACCTTATTTCTAGATGATTATCACTGTTGAAGTGACACCCTGACCCCATATGCAAAAAAATGGGAAAAAGGTTGTGGATAGATGGGTGGATGGATTTGTACATTATATGGCTACCCTGGCACCCCTACATACTTTTTTTTTTAAAAAGGGGAAACTACTTTCCAGTGCAACAAGGAAATGTCTGAAGTCTCTGACCTTGCAAAAAGTTAACTACAGTCAGCTAAGGTCTTGGTTCATTATGACAGTTCTTAACCCTTTTGTTAGAATGTGAAGACAGCCCTTGACGTATGTATGCTATATTATCATGGAAGATATACGATAAGGAAGGAAAGGAAAAGCTGTTTTTGTATTAAGGTGTATCATACTAATGGAAAACTCCCAAGTGAACGGGAAAATATTACCATTGTTTCTTAAGGGAATAAATTCCACAAGTAATTTACAAAAGGTAGTTCCCTGTAAAAACAAATTATAAATCCCTACTGTTGTGGTTTCAGAAGTTGAAGGTTGTTCCCCAAAAAGGTTTTGTTACAGCACTATAACCTGCAAACAATGAGGAGATAAGACAACCTTTGAAATTCAAAACATACTAAAACACAATTAAATTACTTTTTAGGAGGCCATTACCACTACAACCCTGCCCCGAATTATGGAGCTTTTTCTCCTGTACACCCTTGCTACTTATATGTACTATGAGACTGCTATACCTCAGAATAAGGAAAAGTACCACGGCTTGCACAATCTCAGCATTCTAGTGGAAACCACGTAGGCCACGCTTTACTGACTGCCCCCTAAGTGCACCAATGTCTCACTTTACAGAAACCTCAAGTCAGACTGTACCTGTGTGCAGATCATTAAAGTCTCACTTTATAGATACAAAGCTACAGAAAATAGACAAGATTATTGCATCTGAGATAAAGTAGTAAAAAAGAAAAAGAATTATGCAACATAAACCAAACTAAGGGTGAAAAGAAAAGAAAAATATTACAATTACGGTTGCTGATTATTAATGTCTCTTGACAGAAACTATGCAAGTCTTCAGTTACTGATTGCATTTACATGTGCTGACCACTAATGTCTCACATACAGTAACAGTAACCATGTACGTCTTCAATTACTGATAGCTTTTACGTGTGCTGACCACGAGTGTCTCACATAACAAAAAACAATAAGCCATGCAGACTGATTACACTTGTATGTGTGTTGATCACCATATTTATGAACACATTAATTCAAGTCAGCAGCTGAAGAAGTTGGTTTCCAAGTTTCTTGTTTATGTCAAAACAGGAAGCTTATCTTCAGCCAAATGAATACTTAAAAACCCCAAAAACACTGGTTCATACAGGCTATACTTGATGTGCTCAATCACAAATGAGATGCCTGTTTTAAAGGGTTTGTAGGGATAAAATGATAACACTTTTGGACAAATAAAGTCAGTATTTGACCTTTCTCTGGCAGGCCATGAGATCAGTTCTCTAGGTCCACAGGTTTCCTGTGAGGTGTTTCAAGTGTGGATATTCAACCTTTCTGAGCAAAATGAATCGCACGTACCCTTTTCTCAGATGCAGTCAGATTAGAAAGGTCTTTCTCGATATCTGCTGCCCATGTTTAGTGTTAACAATTTTACAGGTTAGTGGGTAAGTGGCTCCCTAATGAAACGTCAGAACTCATAATGTCGAGTGCTGATACATTACACCCCCAAAAAAAGATTGAAAATGCAGAATAAGAGTGAATCTCAAACATCGTTCTTCTCTTTTAAACTACTTTTTTTTCAAGGGGGCTCACCCCACCCAACTTATATATAGCAACTCAGAGATTGCAATACTGAATATTATGAGGAATGGCAATCTCAGACTTGATATATTTAAGTTTATTTTTTCTGCCATTCAGTCTGCTTATTATCGAATTTGCTAATGTAGATCCTGACCATTCAAATAATTACAGAGTTAATCGGATCTTTTAAAGCTGCTACTTCTCAAAGGAGATTTTCCTCTGAGAAATGTTTGCACTGACTGAGTGGTTATTAATTCAAATTGTGCTAGGCTCCCAGACAGGTTTCCTTGACATGGTCTGGGGTAAATACCCACTGGGCAGATAGTGAGTGGATACTGTGAGTAGCGCAATGAAGTTGTCTGAATCACAAAAAACTAGAATTCTCTGTTCGCCCTATGAACATATCATAAAATAAGTCATCCAGTAAATAAAACTGATACCAACTACAACTGATATTCATAAAACACAATAACCAATTAACTTTTAAGGGGAAAAATTATGTAATGCCAGTGCTTTGCTGAGATAAGCATCATTCAGGAGCTCCACCTGTATATTGCTATTCAAGTGAACACCTGGCATGATATCAAAAAGTGGTTCCTTGCTTTCATTTGCAATAAGTTTCAGAAAGCCCAGAGTACTTAGTTTTGTGAACAAGTGGAAAACATGGATGCCTAGTTTATCTATACAGAACATGTAAGGCTGTAATGCTGCTGCCTTTTTCATTTAACCGTATATAAAATGTGTTTTGATTGGGGGATATAATGGAATGCTTAAGCTTTTAATTGTTGTACTCCCAACTTCTTTAGCTGGTTATATAATGCATGCTGAAATACTAGTAAATCAGATGAGTGGCCATTTTTAGAATGTAAGCATCTTAATTTGACTGGGTAGTATATGTGGCATAGGTGTATCTAGCATTTGGTAGCTATTCTGAACACTCTAATCAATGTCATGTGTGACAAACCAGAGGACTGACACCAGCCATACCAAACATTGCCACCGCTAATTTTAAATAAATTCCACAGAGGTGTAATTTCAATGTTCAGGTTAAGTTCTCTAATTCTCTTGTGTTTGCAGTTTCTTACTTCCTAGTACATTATTAAATTAATGATATATTTTTATTGTCTTAGCACTTTCTCACTGGTGATGGGATTTGCATTGTTACCTTAACATCACATATTCATATCATTGTCTAGTGGTCTAGAATTTATCTACTACCTTAAACACTGAACAAGAATGTTTGGTTAATAGCTGTTTTTCAGGATCTATTTAACATGATCAGCTTTTATAAAAGTTAAAATTTGCATGAGCAAATTCATTACTTTTTACACAAAAGCGGATGATAAAATAAGAATATACATTTTCCATAAATAGATGCAATTTAGAAGCAGCAATATGCAAAAACGGGATCAGAAAGGATGACAGAAAGATAAATGCATACATATAGCAAGAAAGTCAAAATTTTGGGTCACACATATGCAGTTATGATGGTGATTGGTGTTTAGTCTTGAAACATCTCTGCTTATGTTTAACTATGAGTGAGTATCCTTGTCAAGAAGTAGATTAAACCTTTTATCATCCACTTTTGTGTGAAAAATAAGTCCCATTCTTTAATATTGCTTTTTTTAAAGAGGAAAAAAGATCATAAGAAAAGGGTAACCAAGAATAGATCTATTTTATATGACTGACTTTTTAAAAAGTTGAATGTTACATGATCTGGTTCTTGACGAGGATAGTCACTCATAGTTAAACATAAGCAGAGATGTATCAAGACTAAACACTAATCACCATCATAACTGCATATGTGTGACCCAAAATGTTGACTTTCTTGCTATACCTATGTATTCATCTCCTTTCTGATCCCGTTTTTGCATATGGCTGCTTCTGAATTACATATATTTATGGAAAATGTATATTCTTATTTAAAATGCATGTGGCCACATTATTGCAAAGCTTATCTAGAAATCTATTGTTAGTATTTCAGTTCAGTTCACATATTTTTATAGAATTTTCTACAAGAATTATTTCTCTGAGTAAATATGTTTCAGATAGAATATTTTGTATTTTGTATAAAAACAACATAACAAAGATATCAAAGAAATGAACAATCAATGCAAACTTGATGCATCTTTTCCTGTAGTCCCTTTTCTCTACGGTATGGCAGTCTTGGAGTTTGTATATATAAATGCGAGTGGCTTGCTACCTGCAGAAAACAAGTTTAAAGGAGAAGACCGATCTTTGGGATTTGCTGTTCTCCTGAGTTTCTTACCTTTTTCAGTCTGTTGGCACCCGACATTACGAGTGCAGACATTTCAATAAGGAGCTGTCAAAACCATATTCTTTAACAACATGCTAATGTTGACAGATGCTAAGAATTTACATTTCTGAGTGCAAGCTCCAATTAACTGTTTTGAAATTTTGCCAAAAAATTGCACAAAAACAGGCAAAAACAATTGCTAATATGACTGAAATTTAAAACATCATGCTTTGACTATATTCATAATTTGTATAATATTACCAGTTTCAATTGATAAAATACCTGATTATGAATGCTTTCCACATACAGAAATATATATTGCATAACTACTACTACAAATTTTTTTGCACAGAATCACCACCACTCCCTGTAAAATGTAAAATAGAAGAATCTCACAAAGGCATTTATAAGCAAAACATAATCATATAATTTTTCTTAATCCCTTCCCTAATTTTATGTATATGTATGCCTCTATGTGGTTCCCCTGCATTTTGTTGAAAACTGTTTCTTTGAAAAATGCAGGGTTTGCATTTAATGCCGACAGTATAAATAGCAGAGTGGTAGAAATGTCAATGGTGTACAATGTCAAGACATGTACATGAGGGGTTAGAGTATTTGTGTGTATATGAATTAGGGATAGGGTCAAAGATAAGTGAAGGATAGTTTTTTTTATGTTTGTGTGTGAGTTTGTGTATTTTGGGGTTAGGACTGGGAGATAGATTAGATGTGGTGTTTTTGTGTATTTGTAAATGTTTTTGCGTCCAAGCATGTCTTGTGTAGTGGCAGTATTACAGGAAGGTTTTTATGAAGGTAAGGTGTAGGGTTAGGGCTGAGGGAAGGGGAAGCATTAGGGTCAGTACCCAAAGTGTTGCAGGGGGGGTAGAGATTGCACAATATATGGGGAAGAGGAATATGCTCTTTCCCTGATACTGTGTGATCTCAGAGTTAATATAAGTAAACAGCAGGGGATGTGGGGGTGGAAGGGGACTAGCCCCATGCAAAAATTATGCTTTGCTTTAATTTTTTGGGGGGTTGTTTTACATGCTCTGAGACTATTGTGCAGTGCCTGCATGTTGATGTTTGCAAAACTGAAGTTTTCTAGTCAACATTGTAAATGGTGATGTTTAAGTGGAGGTAGAGGAATATGCTCTTTCCCTGATACTGTGCAATCTCAGAGTTAATATAAACAAACAGCAGGGGGATGGGGGTGGAAGGGGACTTGTCCCCCTGCAAAAATTATGTTTTGGTTTAATTTTTGGGGGGCATGTTTTACATGCACTGAGACTGTTACCCAGTGCCTACATAGTAGCATGCCGAGGTTTGCAAAACTGAAGTTTTCTAGTCGACACTGTAAACAGTGATGTTTAAGTGTTTTGATATAATTCAGTACACACAACCTGGTCATCACCAACATGGGCAACCAGTGTTCTACACCGGAGGTCAACCCCTTGCTGGTTAGATCAGACCATAGACAAATCACTCTGGATATCCACATTCCTCCCCCCACCCCCAATCAAGGAAAGCACCATGACAAATTTTCAAAAGCAAACTTCAAGTTACTTAAGACCAAGGTGGAAAGGTTCACAGCCCCCATGCTAAAGGACAACACTGTCCAAGCTGCTGAATCCCTTACAAAGGCACTCTATGAGCACCTGCAAGAATGCATGGATCGTGCTATCCCAAGCAAGACCAAGACTCACTCCTCCAAGAAAAGGAAACCAGTCTGTTGGACCCCTGCCATAAACAAGCTATACAATAGAAGGAGGAAACTAGTACAGAAAAGAGTAAAATCCCAAGAAAGAAAGACATCCCTGATCAGTATCAGCAAGAAACTACAATCCCTCATAAAATCATCCAAGGCTAGCTTCAAAAGTAAAATTGCTAAGGACTCCAAAGATAACCACAAAGTGTTCATTAGCTATGTCAAGAACCTAAGTGGAAATTCTCAGATCTGCTCTAAGTTAGTGCAGAATGGCACAAAATACAATGAAACGACTGATATTGCCAACATTCTGGCAGACAGGTTTAGTGCAAACTTCACCCCCTTTTCACCCCCTAAAGAGCCCATAACCATACCAGAAGAATGTAGAGCCCCAACAATCACTGACACACAGGTTAAAACAGCCCTTTCGAAAGCCAAAAACACAGCTTCAATGGGTCGGACGGTGTCCCAGGCTGTGTCTTACACGAACTCCAAAATGAACTAACCCCTCACCTAAACACATTGTTCAAACTCAGCCTCTCTACAGGCTACATACCCATAGAGTGGTGTACAACAACAGTTATCCCACTCCACAAAGGTGGAGCCACAACGGACCCCGGGAACTATCACCCTATAAGCCTGACTAGCCTAGTCTGCAAAGCTATGGAGTGCATCATCATGGAACTCATTAACAGAGACATTGGGAACCTCCAAACTTTGGACCCTACCCAGTTTGGCTTTAAGGGCAGATCATGCCGCCTAAACCTGGTGGACTTCTTTGAGACAGTTACCAAGGCTTTAGATGAGGGAAAGGAGGTCCACACAGCCTACCTAGACCTCGCAAAGGCCTTCAACACCATTCCCCACTCAGGTATTATAGACAAGCTCACAAGCCTGAACATAAACCCCTACGTCACAAGATGGGTTGCCAACTGGCTCATGGATAGAACCCACATGGTGAGAGTTGCAGGCTCTAGGTCCAACTCTAAACCAGCTAAAAGTGGCACCCCCCAGGGCTCAGTCCTGGGACCCCTCCTGTTCGGTATATACTTCTCAGAGGTACAGGCAAGCACAAGATGACTATGGCTGAAAAGGTTCGCAGATGACTAAAAACTGGGGGCCATAATTGACTCTCTGGCTGATACAGATGTCCTCTAGAAGGGTCTCACTGAGACGGATACCTGGTGTCAAAATCATGGCCTCAAGCTAAATGCCAAAAAGTGCATAGTCATCCCCTTTGGAAAAAACAAAGTATCCGTGAACTACCACATACATGGTTGTCCCCTATGGAATAAAAACAAAGTATCCACAAACTACCACATATGTGGTAGTCCCCTAAATACAGAAAATGTAATAAGGGATCTGGGGACCCAAGTAGATAGTAATCTCTCCTTTGATAATCATATTGCCAAGGTGGTTAGAAAATCCTTCTATGTGGCCCACCTAATCATAAAAGGGTTTGTATCTAGAACAAAAGAGGTTATTGTGCCCCTCTACTCATCACTCATCAGACCCATCATAGAGTACAGCACCCCATTTGGTATGTACCTTACAAGACACCTGCAACAGCTGGAAAGACGACAGAAGTACCTCACCAATAGGATTACTGACCTCAAACAGATGCCCTATGTAGCCCGACTGAAGAAACTCCAGCTGTACTCGGTTGCATACTGCTTACTCAGAGGTGATCTCTGCCTGACATACAAGGCCATGTTCAAACCAGAATTGATGGACATGCTCCACCTAAAAAAAAAAACAAATCCCTGAAAGCCACATGCTCTTGGAATCTAAACCTCACAACAATGATAAATAGGACATGCTGGAGGGATAAATTCCTGTCCCAGAGACTCCACATGCTTTGGAACAGGATTCCAATCTACATTAGGCAGAGCACCTCACTAACACTCTTCAAGAGAAACCTTGATGAGTGGATGGGAAACAGACAATTTACCCCAGGGATCACTGCAGTGGCTCTGCTGACAGAGGCACAGGGGAACTAATAGCTCTGCAAGACAGAGGCACAGGGAACTAATCTAAGGGGGCAGCGAAAGCCAACACATTCTGGCTAGGCTTATAGATGGCCTGGGGCAGATAACCTAGTACTTACCTATGGACACACACACACACACACACACATATATATATATATATATATATATAAAAATGTGTGTGTGTGTGTATATATGAAATATGACAGATATACATGTACATACAACTGTCTCTCTGTTTCTGTCTATATTTAGGATTATAAGACACTTTTATGATGTTCACAAACATTGACAATTTGTTGATATAAATGTATTGAACATATTAATTTCTATAGAAATCCAGAAAAGTATCAAGTTATATTCAGATAAGAAGCACTACACTTATTTTATGCAATTTTGTAGGGGGGCAAGCCTCTGCATTGCCCACATACATGCATACACACATACATATGATTGCAGTTCATTTGATCTAAATCACATTTAATAGAAGAAAAAAAAGGCAGTGGCACATTTGACTGAATACACATTACGTCCAAACCAGAAAACCTTGAAACACATTTTGCTGAAAATGTCACCTACAATAACTACATCTCCAAAGATTTTCTTGTGAGCCAGGAAGCCACCTGCTCTTCCACACCCCATAACATAAATATACTAACCCAAAAGTCACACAACCGTGGTAAAACGAGAATATTCCTCGCACAATGAATCATTGCTGGCGCACATACATTAACGTTTAGATGGCAGAACAACATAAAAGAAGGCATTAGGAAGGTGCAAATACTGATCTACATTGATTTGCATTGCAATTGCTGGGCTTGAAAAGCACACCAGCAGGCACTGTCTATACCAATAAACAATTTTCAATTACATTTATTTATACCAAAATGAGTTTAGATGAGATGTGCAACTTTTTTTGTCAAAGAAATGAGATTGCAGTGAAATGAACATAAACTAAACCTGTTGGCCTCCTTTACAGGTGGTTTAAGCTATTTCACAGTGAAAACTCTAGCTTGCCTGGGTTCATCTTGCAGTTTTTACTGAATGGTTTGCATGCATGACCTTTTTACCCTTTGGACTGGATATTAGTTGGGATGTGTTTCAGGCACCATTTTTTATGGGTATCAAGCTTTATTTGAAGCCTAGTATTTCTAAATTATGGACAAACAATTCACTTATACTGTGCTGATGAGGTCACCAAAATAGCCAAAACAGACATGTTGACAGCTAGTGGGGATTGGCTTATGAAATAAAAAGCAAAAAGTCATGGTCATTCAGAAGCCTTGTAGCTAAAACACTCTATGACCCTAAGAGTTCCTTTGCATTTATCCCAGGCCTTCCTTTACAGTGTGTTTAAGGTATTTCACAGTGAAAACTCTAGATTAGCTGGGTTATTCTTGCAGTAAATAAATGGTTACCTGATGTATGGTTAATTGAGCTTTCCCCTGAATTCAGAATCACTGAATCCAAATGGGTGAAAGCCCATTTCACTGAAAAGCTATTTGTCTAAAAGTCTGTTTTACTGAATGTGGTATAGTTAGATTTAGTTGTGTAATACAGAAACATAATTATTTAGATTTGCATGAAGAAGTTTTACTGGTGCTTGTGGTAACATATACATAATCAGTGCTGATCTGGTTCATATATGCACCCTGGCAGTGATTCCTCGTGTAAGGTATTTTCACTTTACAGTTGCATGGAGTTAATATATTTAAGAATGGTAATGTGGGGGCAAAGCCCGTATATGGGAGCATATAGCGGCTTGTGCCATGCAAATAAGTGTTTTAATATGTTTCCATTAAGTATTTTTGATTTATCATATTTCATTTATTTTGAATTTGATTAAATGGTCATTTAATGAAACTGGCTTTCAGACATTTTAATTTAGTTATTTTTCAGTGAAATGCTCTTTCTGTGAGTTGCCTACAGCCCCCCCCCACACACACACATTATGTGTGTGTGTGTGTGTGTGTGTGTGTGTGTGTGTGTGTGTGTGTGTATATATATATATATATATATATATATATATATATATATATGGGTCTAGGACTATTCATTGAAAGCACATTTCACTGAAACACATTTGACTGCACACAATTCACTGAAAGTTATATATGGCCTTTTCCCCATTGTAGTGCGACCCTGGAGTTAGTATATATATTAAGGGGGGGTGTAACCCCCCCACCAATTTGAAATATTTTGAACTATATACATGGATAGTTGCAATTCGAATAAATTACTCTCTTCTGAACTTAATATATATCCAAACTATGTGGGGGGCTACACCCCTCACACCCCCTTACTATATATACTAACTCCAGGGTCGCACAACAGTGGGGAAAAGGCCATACATAACTTTCAGTGAAATGTGTTTCAGTGAATTGTGTTTTTGGTGAATTGAGCTTTCAGTGATTTGTGCACAGTCATTTGACTTTCAGTGAAATGTGCTTTCAGTGAATAGTCCTAGACTCATATATATATATATCTATATATATATATATATATATATATATATATATATATATAAATATATAATCTTCATAATCTTGAATTACTGAATGCTCAAAATTCAGTAACCTGAGACTATGAAGCTGAAAACCAAAATGCCGAAAGTGCATAAGAGTGAATTTGATTATCTCCAATCCGCGCTTAAGCATTACCGGTACGTCGCGTGTAGTGTTATGGTGCCTGGAATGGCAGGTTAGTGAAGGTTTGTGTGTGTTTTTGTACATTGTGTGTGTGGGTAAGGGTACGGAGGTGTGAGTGTTGGATTTGTTGGTGTTTGTGTATGTGTGATGTGTATTTGTGTGCGAGTGAGTGGAGGATGGTGTGGTGTGAGGTTTTTTTTTTTTATGTTATGTGCGACCTCGGAGTTAGTATATATAAGTAGAGGGGGTGTGGGGGGTGCAGCCCCCCACATGGGGAGTGCAGGGGGGGCTTGCCACCCTGCTTATATGTAGTGTAGGGTTGTGTGGTTTGTGTGCTGTGGCTGGAATGGTGTGTATGTTAAGTGGTGTATGGTGTATGTATATTCGTGATTGTGTGATTTGGGATTGTGGTTTCGATGTTGTGAAGGGTTCAACTTCATGGTCTCAGGTTACTGAATTTCAAGCATTCAGTAATATATATATATATATATATATATATATATATATATATATATATATATATATATATGGGTGTACTTTAGTTTACCAAAATTGCAGGTAACCAAAACTTAAATTGTTGAGATTGCAACATCGAAACATCAGTACAATGAAAGTTTACAATACCAAAATTCATAACATGGAACAATCAGCTGCAGATGTCACACAACACTCCCAACACCCTACATACTCTAGTGAAGACAAACACAACAAGGTAGTCAAAATTAATATTTCTTCTTCTTCTGTTAATCACAAAAATGAGAAGCAAGAAGCCACATGTAGAGTCAGCTCTATTGTCCAAAGTTGGTAAGATTTATTGTTGTATCATATCCCAAGCACACTTATTGGCAGTAATCACTCAATAATGACTTTATCTGGATATGGTAAATAAATATATATTTTTGGTGAGTTTATCTTTCAATATTGTCAGATATTAAACTGAGTGTATTACAGCTGTAAGTTAAAGCTGCTGATTCATCAGTGGCCAATTTGGCTTCCATGGGCTTCAAATATTGAGCAACATATTTGCCAATACTGTACCTTTTAAAGGTTTTCCAGACTTCACATTGAGCCAGCTTGTATTAATCATTATACTAAATGTACAAAGACAACAGCAGCATGTCTTAATGTCAGTAACAAATGTTGATATCTTTCTCCACTTGGAAGACAAAGACATTTGCACAATTATTGAAATTTGGGTGAAAGACCCCAGATGGGTATCATAAATGCTATAAATTTTTTATTGCTGCACACCCACATGGGATCAGACAGCATTATCTTTTTATAGGTGAAGCACTGTCATAAAGCTAAGATAACAAGCGAATAATCTTGCTATACAGCTTGTTGTTGTTGTTGTTTTGTCTTTTGGCTTTTCCCGGTTAGAGGTCGCCACAGCGGAACTCTGGTCCGCTAATGATTGGCAGTAGATTTTCATGAATGCTGAGGTGCCAGCTCAACGTTCAACCTTCAATGAAGGCATGCCCATTCACACATGTCTTTCGAACGCCCACCCAATCACGGGGAGGATATGTAGACTCCACACAGAAGGCACTCCCTGCACTCGAGCCGAGAATCTAACGGGAGAACCTCTTACTGTGAGGCAACAACGCTACTGCTGCACCACCACGGATGTCAGAATCTTGCTATACAGCAATTATTCATAATGGAAAAAAGACGTAGCCTTACCTCTCAACCTCTTAGAACACGAAATCTGGACAAAGCCTAAAATAATGGTGACAAAGGCCCAAAAATAGGGACAGATTTTAAATATTGCTCGTATAAACTTAGGAAATTGGTAGAATGACAGGAGTTGCATTAGCATGCATTTTCTGAAGGATGTGTATTTTGAAACTCAAATGTATAGCAGCATTTAATGACGTCAGTATTCAGTGATTTGCCAGAAAATCACACATTTTATTAGGAATAGACCAAAATATGAGGCAAAAATCTGGACATTCTGAGAGATATGGACATAGCTTATAATTAATATAATTTGAATGTACCTCATCTGTGTCAGTAACGAACAATAATTTTTAAATATTCTAGACATTTTTTAGGTAAAAAAATAATGATTTGTCATTTTATGACTATTATATGAATGAATGGACCATTTGCTTCACACAGAATAAATACAGATGGCTACTGGCTGATTTTTTTTAAATAGGAAAAATATGGACAATATTTTCAGCTATTCCATCTAGGGCTAATGACATGCTTGACATATTATTAACAAATCTGGATTCCATATTTCCACTCCCTTAACAGTAAGTAAAAGAGAAACAAAATGGCAAATCAACATTTTTGACTTTTTTGATGCTAACCATATCAATATAATGAAACTCTAGAAAAAGGAGGTAGGAGAGTGTTATCAGCAATTCAATGAAACTGCTGATTTAACTATGAACGGTGTTTATAAGATTATTAATTATTGTATCAAAAGACACATTCCCCAAACAACACAGCTATACTGGAAAATTTAATGATAACATCAAAGCAAACATGGGGATTCATTAACAGTCCCAGCAAAAGCCATATGACAATCAATAAAAAGGCCCTTATCCCATGATGTGGCATTTTGTAATTCAGAGAGGCAAGTTACCTACAATGAGAAAACAGCTCAGTATTTGTTAACTTGCATATCGCTGATTCACATTACCTGCAGTGAAATGCTGATCAGCACTTCCCATAGTAGGTAACATTTTGACAAAAACATCATGAAAGCAGAGGCATCTCCCACAGTCACTTTTGTGCATACAAAGTAAAACACACACACACACACACACACACACACACACACACACACACACACACACACACACACACACACACACACACACACACACACACACACGGTCTAGTGTTCCCCCAGGTTCAATCCCTGTATTGGAGTAAGTGCAGTTACAGCACAAGTCTTTTAAATAATCCCTGTTGTAATTATTATTAACAATAAAGAATGATTTACAAATGTCCTCCTATCAGTTTTATTTGAACCCTCAGTATTAAGTACAGAATACTTGCTAAACTGATGAAAAAATACAAAAAACAAATGTACATACCAATTTGTCCAATATTTATAATTCAATTATGTATTTTTAGATTTCATTTTTATCACATTTGTTTTTGCTGGCACTCTTTAGTAGTTAATTAAATAAACTCATGAAAGTATAGAATTCTATTACATTTCCAGTTCCTAAGTAACACTTTACCCAGATATTGATCAACTGCACAAGAGAAACCATTAATAAAATTAGCCTTGTGTTTAAGTGATAACTGTCTACCCATAATGTTTTTTTTTATAAAGTTGTCACTTTCTGACTAAAACTCCCCACGCTCTAGGGACCTAAACCTTGTCACCACAATAAACCGGACATGCTGAAGGGATAGATTCCGTCCCAGAGACTTCCTATACTCTGGAACAAGCTACCCATCTATGTCAAGCAAAGTTCTTCATTAGCACTCTTCAAGAAAAATCTTGATGAGTAGATGGGAAATAGGAAATACACCCTGGGGATCACTTCTGTGTCTCTGCTCGACAGTGGCACAGGAAAATTACTTTCTTGGGTGGTGTAAGCTATGGTACCTTGCTGGCTAGGCTTATGTAGGCCCTTGGGCCAATAGCCTAGTACCGACCTATGAACCTATGTTGTTAAACCAGATTATTCCACAATCAAATTTTTATTGTCTTCATTAAGTTCATTGAATGGTATGTCTTTCATTTACTACTAACAGCAATTGTATATTTTTATATCCGGGGATATCAATGTATATCATGTTAATAATCTTTTACTTGAATTCAATTCATTATCAGAAGAAATTTGTTTCAGATAACCTAATAGACGGTGAAAACTGCCTTATGACTATTAGGAATAAACTGTATTAGTTTTAAGATATTGCATAATATTTTGAATTAATATCCAATTATTTGGATTTAAATCATATATACTAATAATTTTGTTTTAAGTATATATTTCATGACCTTTCAAACAATCAAAAATAAGAAGTAATTCTCTCCTCGTTATACTTAACATCTTATCTAAATTTATTCAATCTAAAAAGAGGGGGTGAATGTAGGGAAATTGTAGGATCCAATTTCTGATTTCTCACTGTCTGTATAGTAAGATTTCAAATGCTTTAAAAGAGTATTGATATTCAAGTAGTTTACTGGATTTGCATTATGATTATATAATAATGTATTTAGTATGTATTTCCATCTAGCATTAAAATAGGGCATATTTTTTAAAAGGTGATGCTTTGAATAAAATTCAGTATCTAGGAACCCAGTGCATTTCCTTGCCCATAATCTGATATGATGATTTAAGAAAACTCTAGGCTTACTGGGATGCCATAAAAATTTTAAATAATACTAAACTTTTTTTTTAATTAGTCTGTAATTAATAAAAAGCCCTGAGTGATATATAACAATTACGAAGCATTATCATTTTAATCAACTGCAGTCTATCTTCAAAAGAGAAATCATATTTATTCCCTCTCTCAATAGAATCTGAAAAGACAAAGTAATTTCTCATTGCTAAGATTTATGATATTGCTTAAATTATTTGTTAGACTTATACATACATATGTAATTTTCTTCTTGTTCCAATTTAAGTAATGTTATTTATCCATGCTACCTATATAATTAAGTTTTATTAATATTGTGATGTCCAGTTAATATCCCACTAAGCTGCCATTAAACAATGTAATGTCTGCTACTGTCTTAGGTCAGTAACTAAAAAGCATCAATCCTCACTGCTGACTCCAATATGAGGCTGTTACTTAAACAGGGGTAATATTCCACAATTTCCCCCCTAAGGGCACAACAGGAACATGCTCTATAGCCTGGGACTGAATGGTATACTTCTATGTACCCGTAATGTAACTCCTTATTACATACTCCAGAGCAATGTGTCCCAGTTTCAGACCTTTGATACACTTACACTTAAATAAATTAAATCTCACACATTCAAACACTTCTGGGAAAGTTTTACACAGATTTCCAGCTGTGTCCCTTCCCCAAAATAATATGGTAATGATGCCACCAATCAGAGTGTCTTCATGTCCTTTAAAGGTGTGTCCAGTTATGAAAATTAAATATTAAAACAAGCAGTAGCAAATGACCCAAGCAGGCGAGCTTTCAGAGTGGCCTGGGAAGTTATCAAGGCAAGTATAAGCACTCTCAAATCACTAAAGAAAACACTGATTGACTAGCCACAATGTAAGTTAATAAAAATATTGAATAATGAGCAAAATGGTTAAAAATATAAAACAGTAATTTCCAATAAACAAACAGAACTCAATCACCAAGAAAATTAAATCAATGCTGTAGGACAGAAATACAACATTTAGAAAAACTCTAACTGATGTAACAGATTAGTTATAATTTCCTAGCTGACTAAAGAACACTTCCTGATCTAAACTAAATTACTACAACACAGTAAAGGCAGGCTTACAGTCCTTGGTGAGTCATTTTGGGTTATCCACTGCACAGTACATCTGTGAACAGCTTACAACTGGCCGTTAACTGACAGTTGACTACCACTGTAACTGACAAATGACTGTTAACTATCTTTGGCAGGCTCTTTTATAGACTAGCCTGTCACAACTGTTCCTGTTCTAATTTTCATTTCATATTTTGAAAATCAGTCAGCAGCTGTTTACTAAAAGTTAATTCCTGTCTTCCAGCTTCTTACAGTAAAACATAACAAATTTCAACATTCAGTTGATATCATCTGCAGATCAGCTGAATCTGACACAGTTTGCCTTTAGAATCTTTCTTCACAAACATGCACAGTTAGAAATGTAAAAGGACACCATTCAAGTCTTTAAAACATTCTGTACAAACAGATTATAAATCAACATGTAAGAACTAATTTACAATATTATAGCTAGTCATGCTGGCATAATAATACACAGGTCAATCTGAAACCATGTACAAAACTTCAGCCAGACATGCCATCACAAACAGTGTCTAATTTCTTCATAAATATAATACATTTTTTGCTCAGAATTAAATCTCAGTTTCCTATCATCCTCAAATATGTCAATGGAATCCTGGAAAAAAAGTTAATATTGTGGCTAATTTCATCAAGTATAAATATGTCCATTGCAAACAACTGAATTTTAGAAATACAAGTAGGTTTTACGTCAATCTCTTTTTCTTTCATTTTTAGATCTTATGAAGTTTGCAAAAGGTGCAATGTCAGTATTAAATAACAATGTTGATAGAAGACATCCATGTTTAGTGCATTTTTTAATATTTCTCCTTTGTGAGAAAAATGATCCAGTTTTAACATGAGACGTAGAATTGGTGTAAAGACAAGATATGGATTCAATAAATATGTCCAGAAAACCATATACTTGTGCAGTTGTAAACACTTCCAAGAATCAAAAGCTTTTTTTTATCATATCTAAACTAGCTATAGTCATCATTCCCTTATTTTATTAGCATAATATATTAAAGCAAAGATTCATTTATATGACTGTATGCTTCTCTTTTAGCCATAAATACATTTTGATCTGTATTTACTAAATAATGTAAATTATTTTTAATCTAGTTGCTGAAATACACAGTATTTGTTTATTTGAAATTTGTTTACCAGGAAAGTCCAAATGGAATAATATCCCATTTTCAGGGAACGCCTATGGAGAAAAACTCTACACTGATATAATATTACATATTACAGTTAAATAATAAAATCAATACAAATCTTAATACAGAATAAGAACATATATTCAGTGCTATTTATACTGCTAATTATAAGATTTAGGTATATCTTTTCATATTTCTTTAAATATCTCAACAAACATGCACTCAGAGAAATTTCTGTTGTCATATGAAAGCATATCTCTGGATAACAAATATATTCTAACAATGCAAATGTGGGTTAAATAGCTTCTAAGATATGATTTGTGAAAGTGTAGCATACAATATAATTTTGCGTTTGTGTGTGCATTACAACATAGTATTCATGGAAAGACTATGAGTGCACTATAATCAATGTAAATAATACTTTTTACTGAACATTCCTGTCTAATTCTAATGGTTTTTATTCTTCACATGATACTTGCATTTGTTCTTCTGCTTTTTAAGTCTTGTTTTCAGAAAATACTCTGGAATGTAAGATGTATGTAGGATGCTAGATGTGTGACATTCCACACCAAATAGGTGTTGATGAGTTAAAAACTGGATTACTATTTTTTTCTGTTTTCACACACATATAAGGGAAGGACAAGCTTGTCACAGATTTTTTAAATTCTATATAATTTCATTTAAAAGTTTATTAAAAGTTCAAGATATTCTGTCTACAGCCTTATTGTAGCGTGCAGGGGAGTTCTGGAGGCCAAGCTATTTTTAAATAGAGGACTGAAACTAAACAATGAAGGACACTAGGGTGACTTTTATAGTACCTCAGTAGTAACTGAGACAATTCAGAGTAAGGCTTAATCTTGGCCAGAGCTGTGGCACACAAGTCAGATATCAAGACTACTGGATTATTGTCCAAAAAGCAAGAATTAAGATTATTATTTTTTTACTGCTTATTTAAATATAAATAAAATGTAATAAAATGCAGAGATTGTTCAGTCCATAAACACTATGCTAATTAAATTTATTGAAATTTATCGAAAGAAAAGTATTCTTGAGATATAATATGCATATAACACAAAGGAAGGAGTTTATTTATGCAGAATAATTTAGAGTTAAGGCAAGTATATTACATATACAGATGCAGAAATGTATTCATGCAAATTAGAGATGTCACACTATTATTAACCTTGTCATAATGTTTGTAAAAGGCATCAAGTATATCTTTAAAATCAGACTGCTACTTATTCATGAAACATGGAAGAATAATATTCAATTCATGGAGCTTTCATTATAATTTTGATCTACAAACTGGTCTCTGGAATTCTTTAAATGTAGCTGCATATGTTTGTAACCTTTCTCTGAAAACTTTTGCCACTCTATGGTTAAAATCATTTGATAATCATTATTTAAATTTTTAGTCAGGGATAATTTCCTTTTGCCTCCTCCTTATATTTCTAGCTTAGCCACTGATAACTTCTTTTGTATATTATTCATTTCTCCATCAAATCATTTCACTTTTTTCACCATGCTATGATTCTACCATTCAAGATCAAATTCATGTAATCACATAAAGTGATCATATCAACATCTCCACTGTCATAAGAATTTACATGTTTCAGTTTCGTTGATTAACAGATCTTTGAAATCTTTTAATTTACTTATACATGCAGGTAGTCCTAGATATAACAGGAATCTTTAGAAATGTATAGGTAAGTCAGCAGTTATAGCATTGTGGGCAAAAGCTGAATGTAGCAGAACATTAACCTTTTCCACCTTGTCAAGCTTGTCCATAGAAATGTACTTCTTGTTTATTCTTACTTGTGTGTTTAAATCAACTAAGTCCATCAATTTCTTAAAAGCTAAATTCTCATACCACTGTTTTAGTACATTCATAGTAAAGGACATTATTGCAGTCTTCTGTGCGTTCATGTCTTCTTTTCCTAATATATAGTCAAAAGCACCTCCAACTGTGAAACTATCTTTTCTATATGTAGTTATTATTTCTAATAGTTCTCTAGCAAGTGTAGCTCCAACCCATGTACTTCAATACACATTAGTCAGTCTGAAAATCCCTTTTTTTGAAATTTCAAGACAAAGATAGCACATTCTTAAAATCAGAATAAGAATCTGAAAATCTAGGCAAAACAGAATTTTCTCCATAAAATAACAATGCCCCTCTTATATAAAAAAAAAGTTTATAAGCATCTAAACATTTTATCTTGTAATGTATCTCTTTTTCTTGAATTACAGATTTCTAATAGAAGTACATTATCCTCCTTATTTTATCTATTTAAACAAGGCATCTAAGAATTACATTTTTGAATAAAGAATAATAGCAGAGAGTTGGTACAAAACTCTTATGGGTACTTCAATGCTTAAATTTACAGACAAAAACAGGATTTAATTTATTTCTCCTAACAATCTAATAATAAAAACATTTCAAAGAGGAAATATCTCTATATAATAAATAATAATAATAATAATAATAATAATAATGAATACATATATAATAAATCCTATCTTAGCCATATCATTTTACTCTCCCATAAATAACCAATTCCCTCATCGGAATTAGTCTAACTAATCAGACATATACCCTTTTACATTCTAAAAAATATATATTTAAGTTCTGCAGTAAACGTAAAAAGAAAACAAAAAGGAGAGGAAAGTATTAATAACTAAAACATGCTATCACTGTTTATTAAATTCCATTAACAAAATATAATTTGTATTTTAAGTGTTATATAAATGTTATTATTCATCTAAATGTTTCAAGTAACTTGTAATTAGAAATATCATTTGACTTCTATTAATGTGGAACAACCAAAAAGCATAAACTCCCTGGTCTTAGCTCACATCTATTAAATCTACAAAGTTGGTATACTAGCATTATCATAAGATGTTAATCAACAAAACCCATTTAACTTACTTTACTTCAAATGCTCAAATGAGTCTCTAAATCTACATTTAAATATTTAAACCTATCATGATTCAAGATTAATTCTACATTAATAAAAGCCAAAAGTGCAGCAAAACCCCAATAAACAACGTACAAATAGTGAAAAAAAGTATTGCTCCAGCCAAAAGGACCTCTAAATAAACTGAAGCACTCCGAATAAAATAAAAAAAAAAAGATTCTGATGAAGTCCAAGTGCTCAATCACTGTTATTTAAATAAAGTGTTTTTATTTTGAGTCCTTTTGGCTGGAGCAATACTTTTTCATTAATTCTATATTACTACTACTACTAATAATAATAATAACAATAATAGTAATGATAATAATAATCAGCAAACCTATGTATAACACACATAACCAAAAACTTAAGAACTTGTATTAGCATATTTTACTTTCAATTTAATTGGGTAAAGCACTTCTTCCACCAGATCTTTTTCACTTAACTTCATACTCTTACAGCTATAAGAGGCAATTAGTGTCCTTCCACCTGTTTTTGTAATACATTTTTTAGTCATACCCACAATTCTAGCATTTATAAACTACTACTTATTAAATTATAGTTATGAGGCAGAATGATGTCTGCAACCACGGCTTTGTAGCATTTCTCCAATAAAATAAATGTATTTCTTATGCAACTGTTTTCAAATAGTTAACTTTATAATTTAATGAGCTTTAGGCATAATGTCCATTTCAGCTAGGAAAAAAAATATTTTACACATTTAATAATGATATTAAATAGTTCATCTGGATGTATGGAAGTGTGCTGTGTTGCTTTAAATTTTCAATTTTTTCTTATTCATTTTAAAAAAGTAATATGACCTTGTTAGCTTCTCTATATCATCACTTCCTTTGAAAACATTATGTGAGCAACAACTCAGCAGTGGATGCCAATAGCCTTATGGTCTTTTCCATAAACTACCATTTAGTTTCTCCTGTCTCTCTGCATCAAAGCTCAATTTCAATCCCAATTTCTTACAGCTACATAGTTCAGGGTATGTATTGCTATCTCATGCCAACTGAAGACATTATAGTGACAATCCACCTACTGATCATCTTTAATACCAAACCCACATAGCATCTGGTTTATTCTGTTAATTGTGCCCAATTAAAATGCTTTAATTACTAGACTAATATATGCAAGCTGGAAAACTTATATATTTAAAAAAAAATTAAAGCAAACATCAAAACCTTTAATATTTCTAAACTCAGATTGTTAAACTTGTTTTAGGAGCATTTTGAGAATATCATTATCTCTCTATATAGACAGATATACATCTATTCATTTCAGTTCAGTAGGCCATACGCTGCCTTGCAAAACATTGACCACAAAATGTCGATAGACTAAACACTGACACTACCATGCAATCACAGAGAAAGAACCTTGCTGCACGCAACAAATAACACTGTCTTTTGCAGGGAAGCATACCCTTCTGCACCCCCACACCCCCTGAAAATTATATATACTAACTCTGAGATTGCACAATCCCCAGGAAAAGGAACTATCCCCCTGCCTAGAGATTGTCATTCTCGCACACCTGTTGATCACATGTGTGTTGACCAAATGGTGTTGGTTTTTTAGGTATCATCATTCTGTCATTTCAACAGGATGTCCAATACCTACATAGAATTATGTATTTCACTTCACTTTGCTCAAATCCATTTTTCAAGAAGTCAAAAGTAAATTTTATCTCACTTTCCAAATATATAGCATTCATTGTAAGAGAAAGTGATTTGCATGAGAAGAAAAAGTGCTTTCTGCACTTTTCATATATCAGTAACAGAGCAACAATTGTGAGTGAGGTTTACTTTAACTTATAGCAGAAAAGGAAATATTTCAAAGTAAACATTAACAAGTGAAAAGAAAACAAACCCAATAAGGCATTTGACACTTACTTTTTTAAGATGCTGCCATGGACTTTCTTCCATTTCTTTCAGCTTATCTCTTTGAGAAAGCTGCATTCCATTCCATTCCTTATGCTTCTTTCAAAAGATTTTTAGATTTTGCATATACAATCGCTTTTTCCAGTGGATTGACAATTTCTGAGCCCCCCCCTAATAAAAAAGTTTAATCCTTACTGGGAAGGGAATGTGTGTTTTAATGGCCACTTTTCTAATTGCTTTTAAAAATAGCAGACGTAACTTTCCCCCCACAATTTTCAGGAACAGGCATTAACGAATCTTACTGTATTTTTCTTTTTTTTATAAGGGGACCAGACCATGTATTACTCAGTGCAAGTAAAGTATGAGAGGACTTTCACAATAATAGATGTCAGAGGTATCCCTTTCAGAAGCAAAGATTTGTGTTAACTTTTAATAACATGCAAGAATCCTCCTGGTAAGTTTAAAGTTTTGGGAAGCCAAGAATTTAAAAAGACAATCACATTCCAACCTTTCAGTTTTTCCTGTACTCCTTAAAACTATAAATTATTTCTCCTTTCTTTATTCTTCAGGTCATCAATTTTCTTCAGTAGCTAATTATTCTACTTTATTAAAACTTCATTTTGCTGTTCCCCCTTTTGATGTCTCCCTTCTATCTCATTTAATCAAGGCTTCCAGAACCATAGAGCGAGGAGGAGGGAGCACCCCTCCACTTTAACAGTTGCAAAAGGAGGACTCATGAGTCATACGCTAATGTGGAAAGTGCACGGAAGTTAATACTAGCTTTGTTATGCTGACCTCCCCCGAGTGCTGATCATTGCTGCCAAGCTTTCTTATGGTAAGGAGAGGTAGTTTTGCTTTGCTAGTTGCTTCCTGAGCTAATTTGTTCATTCCTATGTGGTTTTCAGTCCCGATTCATTTATTGCTAAGGAGAGTTATGTTGCACCTGATTTGTTTGTTCCTGAGTGGTTTTCAGTCCCGATTCATTTATTGCTAAGGAGAGTTGTGTTGCAGCTGATTCGTTCGTTCCCAAGTGGTTTTCAGTCCCGATACATTTATTGCTAAGGAGAGTTGTGTTGTGTCATCAGTTTTATAATTCACAAGTGGTTTTTACTTCAGTCCCAGTCCTGATTCGTTTACTGCTAAGGAGAGTTGTGCTGTGTCATATCAGTTTACAACAGTTTTATGATTCCTGAGTGGTTTTACTGCTATGGAGTTATGTTATTAGTTTTTAGGTTTTACTCCTATTATTGAACAGTTAGTAAGGAGTGTGTACACTGCTAAGGAGTTCAACACCATTCTGTCATAATTGCACTTGCACAGCCTTGCTATATGGTGATGGACAGAAGCCCTTCTCCGAGGTTAATATAATAACAATGGCATGGAAATGTGCAATGCATATTGATCAGTTTTGATGACCATGCAGGACAGATGAGATTAAGTTGGCTGTCTAGTTGCTGTTGAGAGATGCCAAAACAGTGCGGGGAATTGAGTTCAAATGGAGAAAACCTGAATATTTGGCATTTACACATTGAAGCTGATTGTTACTGCACCCCTCTCATCTCAAAAGTGTATGAAAAATATGCTGTTGACTTAGAAAAGCTAGTGATTAATATAATACAGTCATGGATAACTTCATTGGAACTCATCTCCCACTTATTCCTCCAATATTGTAATTAGAACAGTCACAATTGCAACAGTAAATACACCCATAGCATCCTTAATTTCATTTAATATTTATTCACTGGAAAAAGTGAAAACATTCAGTGGGAGGAAACATTTTTGATATTTTAATATGTATACCTTCATTTGGTCATACCTTGCTGTCCCCTTCCCCTTGTCAAATCAGATACAGTGGTATTTTCCATTAATAAAAAAAAAAGTTACTGTCATGCAGAGTACCTCCCATGTTTAAAGATTTCAGCTGTCTGTTTAATTACAGAGACTGGCTGTCATTGTAATAAGGGTACACTCCCTCTGTGTGGCTTCAGCATCTGTTATATCTTCATAGCCACTGGTAACTGTGGGGGGAGTGCCTTTATCAGGGACCCCATTATCTCATGACATGTCCTTTGCGGTTCCTACATAGATCTTCTAGAGGTTCAAGTTACAGTGAACTACCACATCATTGCAAGGTACAGATTACTGTCCTTGTCTCCTTTTGGCAGTAATTACATTAACATTTTAGAAAAAAATCACATACCTTTCCAGTATTGTTCTTGTAGGTGACTTTACTAAGATATTGACTGGCAGACCTCTACCACCAGGAACAAATATGCCCAGTGCTTCCTAGACAGTATCCTACAGAGTGCTTAGAGGTGACGTGTCTGGTATACAAGGCATCCTCTGATCCAGTACTGATGGACCTACTGAACATCAACAAGTCAAATGGCATCTGAAATACTTAGTCCAGGTATCTAAACTGAATGTTGTGGAGAGATCAATATATATCACAGAGGCTGCCACTGTTCTGGAACAGAGTATCCATTCAAGTAAAACAAAGCTCATCCTTGTCCATATTCAAATGCAACTTGGATCTAAGGATGGGCAATAGAAAATGTACTCCAGGATTTCCCCTGGTGCCGCTAATGGTGACAGTTCCTAAATGCTGCATCCCTTACATTTGATCCCTCAAATCATGTATGGTATGATCACAGTTTTTCTCACTAGGGCTAATATACAATTATCAGCCATGGGATAGCTAAGATCAATCCAGAAATGTTAATTCAAGCACCAAAAGGGAAATTGGTTAAGCTTAAAATGTCCTCCAAGTGAAGCTATGTTGTGGTAGCAAATAGTTTTAAAAAATTGCCCTTCAAATCACAAAGTGCCCCTCTCACCCTCCACCCCCCCCCCCCAGTCTTCAACAGCTTCCAGCACCTATGTATTTAATGCACTTTCTGTAACATTTATTTCTGAATATTGTTTTTGGTTTATGTCCTTAAGAAAATCTCTCTCTTTATTACAATTCATTTTTACAAAAAATGTTCATATTGTCTAACTTATCCATTTTTACAGACAATTCTTGTACTGAAGATACAAGGTTCTATAAGTCTCTTTCATGCTTACACCTAAAGAAGAAGTTTCCAGCTGACTCATTTTTGGTAGTTTGATGAACTTTCACTTGTCCTATTTTTTAACTTCAAAAATGAATTTGACAGAAAAATCTTTTCTCTCTTTTTAAGTGTTTCTGATTATAAAAGACTAAAAATACTGAAATTATAAAGTTTGTCAAATTACTGTAAATAGTAATATCACTAACATATTCTTTTCAAATTTGTTTCAAAACTGCAGAGCAAATTTAGAGGACTGCTACCCTATTTATTTATTTTATTTGGCCATCTTTACTCTGCCTCACCTACAGGCACTTCTTAGCTGTTGGTATTATCCTGTAAGAAGGATCATCTGACAGTGCACATAATATTGAAGCAGAAATAGCCATTCCTTACTAATTAAATCATAACTCATGGTTCGTTCAAATGTCCATTTTCTAAAGTGATTGTCTCATGGAGGGCTTTGCAGGTAAAAAAAAAAAAAACTCTGATTAAGAACCAAACACCGTAAACCAACGACTCTGTGAGAAGAAAGTAGTCCAGGCACCAAAATGGAATTTATTATTGTACACCATGAACCAAAAAAAATACAATGAACAACTAAATTGACCTAGGTTTCGTCCTGTTACCTGGACTTCTTCAGAATAAAATTATCTAAGTAACAACCATCCTATATATATCAATGCCTATTAATCAATAAAATCAATTAAACAATAAAACAATTAACAAAAACTTAATTGATTACTATTAGATTAATATTAAAAGAAAATATAAAAATGCATAAAACCTCATAACCTGAATATAACAAGTCAATATAATACTAATAAGGTAATATTATAATACCTATAATTATGTTGAACATGGTAAATAATCCTATACCCATAACTTTAGCCTAAAATATACTTGAGCTTAAGTAAAGGTTTAATGGTTATATAATCATTGATACCAGGATAACTTTGCACATCTAATCTCAGTTGCCATTTTAGTTCACATATATCTAGATGTATATCCAAAATCCTGCCTTGTTGATCACCCTTAATTTGTTGCAACACACAAAATTTAAAACAATGATCAGTATTACCAGCTATGTGCCTTGCTAAGGCATTAGTGGAATTAAGATGTTTAATATCCAAAATGTGTTCCCTGATTCTTTCTTTAAAATGCCTACATGTTTTTCCCACATAAAAAAATGGACATTCCTGGCATTTAGCCAGGTATACTACATTTTGAACATAACAATCAAAATGCCCCAAAATAGTTATATGATATTTATTGATCATAAAATTTTTACCAGTTAATAATATATGTGGACAAGTGGAACATATTCCACATTTGAAATTCCCACACTTCCTACTAGTTGGTAGATCTATGACCAGAGAACATCTTTCAAAAATGTCTTTAAATGACAAATCCTTGTTGTATATAAATTTAGGCCCACACACAAATCTTGCTCCCACATTTTTATCCAATTTTAAAATACCCCAATTTTTGTTTACCATCCGTGTTAGCCAATCAGTATCCCTATTAAAGGTGGTGATGTATAATAATGAAAAGTTGCCCAAATTGTTTTGTGTTGTGGATGTTGTCTCGTAATTAACTGTATTATCATAATTAAGAATAGGTTTGTAAAAAACATTTTCTCTTTCGTTTATAATTTCGTTAAACAATTCCCTGCATAATTCCTTAGGATAACCTCTATTTAAGAATAATTTAATCATATGGTTTAGTTCATCCACAAAATCACCATGCTCGCTAACCATCCTGGCGGCTCTCACCATTTGCCCCTTGACAATGGCTCTTTTTTGCTGACTAGGATGCCAACTATTGTACTGAAGGTAAGAATTTGAAAATGTAGGTTTCCTGTAAATACTAGATTTCATCCTACCATGTGTTCTATCCGTGGTAATTCTCACATCTAAATATGTAATGGTATCAACATTATATTCATACGTAAACTTTAGAAACCATACTGTACTATTAATGTATTTAATAAATGCATCAAGTACTTCCACATCACCTTCCCAAACAATAAATATATTGTCCAAAAATCAGGTAAATAATTTTATGTACTTGTTAAATTCATTACCAAAGACATATTTTTGCTCCCAATAAGACATGATGTAATTGGCGTATATAGGGGCACATGCAGCCCTCATAGCCACCCCAGTACGTTGTTTGAAAAAGTGTCCTTCAAAATACAAATAGTTGTTATGTAGTACTGCCTCCATAAGTTTAACATATACATTAATTTGATCCTGATCAAATATACCGGTCTCCACCAACTGATGTTCTAACCAAGATAATCCAACGTTGTGTGGAATGAATGTAAATAAATTGCAAACATCAATAGTTAGAAAAATAATGCTATTATTAGTTTTCAAACCTTTGAGTCTATCCAAAAAATTCCAAGAATCTTTGGTAATGTAGGGAAACATCTTCAATCCTGGCTTTAAGTGATAGTCTAAATATTTACTAATAAAACATGTTTTACTCCTTTTGCCATCTACAATGGGTCTAAATTTTACATTATCCAAACCTTTATGTATTTTGGGTATTCCAAAAATACCACTAACCATTGGGTAAGGATTACTCATAAAATTGAAATCCACTTTGGATATCTCACCCTGAAACAACATGTCCTCCAAAATAAGATCCAATTTTTGATGGGCAATGTTAATTTCATTAATACTACTTTCTATATAGTTATCTTCCATCAGCATAGTCATCATAATGCTGACATAATCATTATTATCCACTATCACCACCCCATTACCTTTATCAGGCTTCATTATATGTATGTTGTCATATTTTCTTAATTCATTTAACAATGAAAATTCGTCATTTGTCATATTCGTGTAAGCATAATTTGTAATATGTTTGAAATGTTCCCTAATGTCCAATTCACATACTTTTTCAAAAATAGCTATCATAGAATTCATTGGTGGATTAAATTTGCTGGGTTTAGATAAAATATTCTGATCATATGATACATCAGCATCATTAAAATACACTCTTAAATTCAATTTGCATACAAATAATTTTAAATCTATAAGGGTATCAACTAAGTTTTCTTTTCTACATGGAACAAAAGTAAAACCCTTAGAAAAAAGATTGGCATGCCCAGAATTAAATATATGGTTAGAATAATTATATAATTTAAAATCATGTTCATTATTCTCCATAATGACTGGATGACTCAAAATGCCCACATATGGGTCATCAAAAGTATTTCAATCTAAAATAGGTACCCCTGAGTTGGAAACGTTACCCTCACTATTAATATCAGCAATATTAAATACCACAGAACTAGTTTGTTCTGTCTGACAACGTTCATTCTGACTTGTATACAAACATGCCCTTAAATTACAAGTGCTGTCTAAAAAATCTTCATTAACATCAGACATACTAATGTGAGTTTCTGTAACATCGTACAAGGCAGAAGTCAAATCCAATGACTTCAAATTTGTTTCATGTCCAACACAGTCACTCAAAAAAAAAAAAAACTCAGCAGATCAGACTTAGCTTCCTTATCACTAACAAGAATCCCCAGGTCTTCCTACAAGATAAATAGGCATTACATGTGAACTGAGGATATAATCCCTCCAGTGTACCTAAAATCAGCCCTAGGCCCCTAGGGCATCCTGTTAATGACACATACATGGTTCATATGATGCATTATACAACCGCCTTTGCAAATCATGCAGGATCATCCTCAGTAAGTATTCAAGTTATCTCTTCTAAGTCAGTGGATAGTTTGTGAGAATTTCATTGAAGTGATGCAAAAGTTGTTCACCATGGCAACTCTAAACTCCTCCCACACCCAGACTTTGACTTGAGTGTCTGTCAGTAGTTATCAGTCAAATCCAAACTCGAACTCCACCTATCACACAACATCACATTTTTTAACTGACTTGTTTCCCTGACCACTGATTTCAGCACTGGATAAAAGTGTTACGGTGATAAACACTGGCCAGCATTTGGCCTCAACAGTTTGCCATCACCTCAGCTACTGAGGTTTTTATTTTGAAAAAGTTTTAGTCAAGCTTCTGTGTCCCACAACTGAGAAACTTGTCAAGAGATATGAATTAAATTAATGCCATACTGAAGCATCTTCTAGGAATTTCTAGCATATTCCCTTTTAGTTTTACTGCTTCCTGTCCAGTCAACCACCACTCACTACAATGTGGTGATCAGACAACAATTCAGGATGTATCATTTTCCCAAGTATTTATGATATACAGTCTCATGTATAAGATACAGTTGAAGTCGGTCATCAGCTTTTGACTACAGATGCTCTCATACCAAGTACACTTTGGGGGGCTTTGTATATTTGCAGTGTTGACAGACAGCCATGTTCAATAACCATTTTCCACTCAAGTTCTGATCAGAAAGGTACACTTATCTTTATTATACCTACTATATATATGCTGAAATCACTCAGTGGACTATAGAATCAGTATGTGGTACCTATAAGGCACCTCACCCATGATGTCTAAATTCTTTAAATGACTGTTAGCTGTATATCCACAAACAACAGAGAAACTCTATTTATTTCCAGTTTGTTAACCTGACAAGTGGATTGGACAGCAGTTTGTTAACCTGACAAGTGGACTGGTCAGCAGACTCTTTTCAGTCATGAACTGGGCCAGTTGTCACATGGTTATAATAAAGTGATACTTCAATACACAGAATTAGTAGTACAAACAAGAGAAGTACAGTTGTAATGCAACAAGTGTACATTCAAAGTAGGTAATAGTGAGAAAGGACAATTAAATTACTAGAATGTTGTTTATTGTAACATAACAGTAAGTGTAGCTGTGTTTTGTCATAGCAAGGCATGCAGTGACTAGGCATTCATTCTGATATCAGGCACTGACTAGCATATCTCTCAGCCTCTTAGAATAAGAGATCTAGACAAAGCCATAAATAGGGAGCAAAGGCCCAAAGATAGGTACACTTTTTAAATATTGTTCTTGCAAGCTTAGAAAGGTGATAGAATAACAGGTTTTGGGTTAGTATGAATTTTCTGAAGGATATGAAGTTTGAGACTCCACTGTCTGCTGCTATTTTCTGACTTCATTCCTCAAAGATTTGCCAGAAAACCACAATTTTATGATAAAAAGACCAAAAATGTGAGGCAAAAAATGTGGACATTCTGTGAAAATCTGGGCAGTTGTGAAAATCTGGGGAGTTGAGATGTATGCTAACTAGCAGGTCTCTAAATCATAGGTATCTGACATCCTGCAGGCAGTTGTTCTTTTTTTTTAATGCTTCCAGAGTGCTTTTCTCTCCAACTTCTTGTTGGGAGTTTATTCCAGATTGCTGGAGCCAGATTTGAGAAAGTGCATTCTCCTACGGCTGTCTTAAAGCACAGTCAAATGAGTTCTAAGTCTACTTCCTGACTGCCTTTCAGGGATCAGTTTAGTCTTAGTGGTAGATAATGACTCATTTTTTTTGTAATTTGTAAATGCGTGAACATAGTAGCAAAGTTCTTACAATGACAGGTAGCCAATGAAGCACAGGAGGTGATGGCAGTGACATGTACTGCAAATAGAGGAAATCTACACATCTTAATAATAGCTGGTAATTTTAGCAAATCTGTGGCATAGTGTAGTGTTACTAATAGAGAGCCCTGTACTCTATTGTTGGGGTAAATACGTTTCTAGCTCTGGCTTTGTTTTTATTGGAGATGATGCAGTGGGAGAGCATGTGACACATCTTTAGAAGTTTAAGGGTTTTTCTAACATTATTTTTCATATGGTTTCTTAGTGAAATGATAGGTATTAAGGTAATCCCTAGATTATTTTATTCTTCTTCTGCAGGCAGCATATTACCTGATGTGTCAGGTACTGCTACGTGGAGACTTCTCTGAAATTTTTGGGGATGTCAAAGACCATTGTGGTTGGGATTAATGCTAAGCATATTTTTATTTTATCCATTGGCAAAGTCTTGTAAAACTAGTGTTAATGCCAAACTTGATTCCAACAGCTGGAGATCATCAGCATACTTGACTATATTGAGCTGGGGTAAGTCTGTGGCAGTGTCATTAATAAACAGTGAAAACAAGAGGTCCAAGTACTGATCCGTGTGGGAAACCTGTAATGGTACCTTGGCTAGATTGAGAGTTGTCTAACAACACTAGAAATATTCAATTTTGCAAATAACTTTCAAACCATCTAAAGCTGAAGTTACTAAGTTTCATAGCAAAGGTTGTGATTAACAGTTGAAAAGGCTATTGTCATATCTATGAAGAGGCCACCTGTCAGCTTGGAAACATCCACATTGTTAAAAATGATATTTACTGTGGAATACAACTCTTTTATGGTACTGAAGGAGTTTATAAATCCATATTGTACATCATTAAGAAGGCCCATATTTATTAATTTGTTTGAAAATGTGTTTCCAGATCAACTTTTCAATGATTTTTGTAAGGGACAAAGATTTGCTCTGGGTCTTCCAGAATACATAAGGGAATAATGAACTTGTACACATTGCATGTCTGTAAATAAAAAATATGAGTTGTTGACAATAAGGGTCTCAGAAGTGAGAAATGTAACTAACAGTGAATATAGAGTATCCTTTTTAATACTGGTTTCTACAGTGAGAGGACCGTCGACTTGCAACCCCCATTAACTAACTTTACTAATTCTATTGCTGCACTAGTTTATATGCAGACTGATGACTTTGTTTTCCAACAAAACTAAGACTTGCCCTTACTCTGAAGTAGCAGACCTTAAAATATATCATATCCAGCAAATGGAGGAAGGTGATAAGGAAGTAAAGCCTCGGCATTAGGAGTATAGGGACATATTCCTCTGAAAAAATAGCAAGGGTCTTTGTGGCACTTGTTTTAAGAATGTTCATTTCTGTGTTGCTCTATATCAAATTTAACATGCATGTTAGAGTGTTCATGTGTAGTTGCCTAACATGATTAGTTTTTGCGATACTAGTCTTACATTAAAAACAGAAAAGTGTAATTTTGGGGATTAAAAAACTACTAATAAATTACTTAAAAAAGTACAAAGTAATGATTTTTTACATGTCCCGTGTTCATTTAGAAGCATTCTGTAAATCTATATATCAGCTCACTGTAGCCAAAAGTTGCCCAAGTTAGTAAGAAGAGTTGCAACTTTCCTTGTGTTATGTCTCACTTCATGATACATGTGATAGATTTACCTGATTTTTCCTTCCTGTAAATGTTTTAAGTGTGATTCTGTGTTTGCAGATTTGATGTATATAGGTCTGTTTTCCCCTTGTACACCCTATTTTCCTTCCTGTAGTTGGCATTCACATTCAGACAGTCTTCTTATTTATTGCCACCGACTTCAAGCCCGTATGTCACCTAGGCTGGGACTTATGAGAATTACTACATCGACAATGAGTTCTTCTGAGATGTAACCCACAGTAGGAAAGAGATGATCCCACTAACGAAGTGCATTTTCCGAAGCAATGCTGTCTGTGCAGGTAAGGATGATTTTATCTAATTTGTACTCCCTCCTAGATGAGCCTGGCACCTTTTTCCACCAGTGATTACACATTCCATGTCTCAATAGCCAGTTTCTATTGCTATTTTAATGTGCCTCATCCTTCAAACCTACAGGCAACATGGTATCTCTGTGCGGTTTATTTCAGCTCCAGGTTCTCAGTGGCAAATATCCAAACACTATCCCTAGACTTAGCTCCAGGACAGATTCCTTCATCTTGTCCTTGGCAAGGATCTCTGTTCCGTCAAATTAAAGATGACACCTGGTCACAGTTTGTGCTGTTTTTTCTCCTCCTCCTCCTCTTAGATTAATTTGCCATTCCTAATCTTACCAGGAGCAAAAATATGAAAAAAAAAAGTCAAAGGCAGACACACAACACGGAAGCCTTTCCACTGTGATAAGGTGGCAGCTATCTTTAGCAAAGCACACTGTGCTTTGAAAAGGGATAAGTGAGGTATGTAACAAATTTGAAGTAAATCTTGCAGTACCATTCAAAGGTTTGTTTCTAAACCCTTAAAAATACGATATGGGCTCATACTACGCTGACAGGTAATTATTAGGATAATGGTCCCAAGATGCACTTTCAAGCCTAACCATGCTTTCAGATGCAAGAATCAAACCCTGTACTTTGTGTCTATAAGGTAAAAATCTTAACAATTATGCCAATTTATAACTAAAAAGAAAACATGCCATAGGCAAATACTAGGCTAACTGCCTTAAAGGGCCATTTTAAAGCTAGTCTATATCATGAAGTCAGACTCAAACCCCACACTTAAGTTTAAGAGATGAAGACCTTACCCACTGTTCCAAACTTACCTTACTTATGAGTTTGAATGTCAGTTTCATAAACCCTTTTTCCCTTCTAATCTACTGCTTATGCAGTTATTACCATGTTAGAAAACAGGAATATCACATGTTTTGGTGCACTACTTACAAACTATAGTGAAAAAGAAATACCGTTCTTTACATGAAATTGTATTTCAGAATTAGAATAATTTCCTGGTGTACAAGACACTGGACTCACATGGCTGTAGATGAGATGTGTTGGCTTATTATTTTGTTTTACACATTATACATTGAGCGGCACTCAAAAAAAAAAAAACACTTCATTGCTTCTGATGTAATGCTAGCCACATTTTAAGAAATCAAATGCTAAAGTGTACCAAAAAGAAACAAAAATAATGGCATGAAACCTGAACCCAGAGCTCCACAATTCTGGTGGTCTACCTACTCATCTAGTCATGCTTAGACCTGAAGCTGCTAGTTCTGGTTCCAATCAGCTTGCTGTTTGTCTAGAGGTAATTCGTAAAGGATGCTAAAATCTCTTAGCATCACGCAATGCTGACAGACAGAAGCTGTTAACGCCAGGCAAAATACTGCAAGCTGCCAAGCCATTCAAGAAAGGTACAAGGAAAGGGGATCTGCTAAGCCTGATGAGATGGGAATAGAGCTTATGCATCTGGCATCATTATATACTGTAAGAAATAGAGAAAGAAACAAGTTTGGATAGAGTTCCAAAAGCAAAGCAGCACAACTGAGTGGTGAGGGACGTAAAGTAGCAAAAATGCATAAAGCTTTATATAAAGCAGCTGTATACACAACGTTTTATAATTGGCATGAAGAGAGAAATGTGAAATATAAGGAAATGTTAAACAGGCAACTGTTGTCTTATAAAGCAGCATTGTTAAATGTTTTTTTCTCAACTGTTTTATTGAAAATTGTAACAACGAAATATTAATATAAGATGACAGAAATATTCTAAAACAAATGTACATATATTTACATTGTTAAATGTTTTGAAGGCAGCGAAAGTAATCATTTTTCATGCAATTAGCGTTCTTGACACTTATTATACCAGAAAAGCTTTTACTTTGTAAACCCTTGAGATTTATGATTTACGAGTTTAGTAGGAACAAGCGAAAATGAGCTTTTTTTACATATAAAAAGTGAACTGGGCTGTTGTACTTTGTATAACTTCAAATAACAAAGACTCTTTTTCATGTCGGCATTGTGCTGCTTGTTTTACTTGTTTGCTGCAAGACTGCCCCCCCCCCACACACACACACACACACACACACACACACACACACACACACACACACACACACACACACACACATCTTGACTTATGGTATCCTACCATCTTTACTGCTATCCTCGGTTTTCAGTGAAAACAGCTTGGGACAGCAAAACAACTCGCATTTGATATTTGGTGGGATGTAGAACTGCCCGGGTGTCCTCTGTTATCATAGGGTGTGTGTGTGTGTGTGTGTGTGTGTGTGTGTGTGTGTGTGTGTGTGTGTGTGTGTGTGTATGTGCGTGCATGCATGCGTGTGTGTATGTGCGTGCGTGTGTGTGTATGCGTGTGTGCATGTGTGTGTTTTACTGTATGCTGAGTGCACAGAGTTTACCAATGCATTTTTTCTGTAACATTGAATGACAAAAAATTTCACCATTTCCTCATTTCTGTTGGAAAAAGAAAATGTTTAAACAGGGTCCCTTCTCCAACCTATAGTTGCCCTCCATGCTCCCATAACTGGTCATGGTTTCAGCCATGCAGTCTGCATTTATCAGTGCTTAATTTTATGACAGCCATTAACTTATGTCAAACTGTCACATTTAGGAAATTTACTAGCAGTTTATTATTAGCCACTAGGGCATGCCTTCATGGTCTTATTAAATTTGTCACTTATGATAAAATTATTCAGGCATTTGTGCCGAAATGTGGAAGAGTTGAATCGTGTAACAGGACAAATTATTGTAAAACTTAATAGTGAAGAATATGAAAGAGGTGACTTAAAGAAATTTCCCCTAATACAGAAGAGGATGTTCCAGTATAGGAGCTGTTTTGGATGATAAGGTGAGAGAGGATATTTATTTTGTTACATAATATGCCCCCTTTGTGGAAAGAATATCTCATTTAAAAGTATTGACACATTACTTGTGTTGATGCCTTGGAAGCTTACCCAATAATGCCCCTAAGATATCTTATAGAAGCACCCCCAGTTTGATGGGCCATTTGGTGCATTCAGGCATATTATTAGAAAAAAGTTCACCCTCTACAGGTGATAGGTACTCTATTTGTTATATGACTGTCTCTACACAACCAAATATCAATGGATATATATATATATATATATATATATATATATATATATATATATATATATATTTTTTTTTTTTCATGTTGGATAACATCGACACTGCTACAATGAAGCAATGGTGTACGAGCTTAGATGCCCTTATAATAAACATTATATAGGACAGACCACCAGCAGAGTTCATTTTATTATTCCAGAACACTTCAGGAATATACAAAATCATTTTTGGTTAGTTCTGTTGCTATGTACTTCAACATTACTGAGAATCAAAATTGTAGTACCCCCCCCATATATATATATATATATATATATATATATATATATATATATATATATATATATATACATATATATATATATATGTATTACTGTTATGACCCACAGGTATATACTAGTTTATCTCAAGCATTATTAGAGAAAGGAGTTCACTATGTTTTTTTATCAAAATCTTCTACAAAATGGTTTGAATAAGTAATTACAGAAGGAAACACCCTGGATAAGTACATTTTGCATTCTTACTGAGTTACTAATAGCTCTGCACATGTTCTGTATTTAGGAGTCTACATGTCCTCCCTGTGGCCGCCTGGGTTTCCTCCGGGTGCTCCAGTTTCCTCCCACATCACAAAGACATGCTGTAGGTGGATTGGACACTCTAAATTGGCCCTAGGTGTGAGTGCGTGCATGTTTGTGCCTTCTGTAGAAGGTTGGGTGCCGGGCTGGCAACGTGACACCATAAAACTCCACTGCCAATCATGAGCGGACAGATGATCCATTGTGGTGACCCCTAACTGGGAAAAGCAGAAAGAAGATGATGTTCTGTATTTACTGTAATTTGATTAAGAATGGCTTTAACCGTAGTCAGAGTAGAGAAATACTCCAGCCATGTCTAGGCCTCTGAATGCTGTAAAACCTTGGAAATATAATGTTCTTCTACTAGCCAGTGGGCTTGTTTGAATATTTTTGTCTTTTTTGTGCTGTTATAAATTGCCCATATTTGAACAGGCTTGTGCTCACTCATTCAGAGATGTTCAGTGCTAAGCCATCGCACTACTGATTGTGACAATTTTACACCAGACGTGGCAAAGTACCAGCCTTGAAACACCTGGCATTAAGTACATTTTGTGTTCTTTTTGAGTTATTGTGAAAGCTCTGCAATTATTTCTGGTATATTTTGTAATCTGAATAATTACTACACGGGTATAACTCCAGAAAGAATCTAGCCATTTCTAGCACTCTGCTGTAAAGCCATGCCTTGTGCTTCTTTAGCTATTGGTCTTTGGGCTCATTTGAATACTTTTCTCTTTTCTGTGCTGTTATAAGCTATTTGCTTTGGCACAGTGTTGATCTTAGTGCAAATACATATTATCATACACTTGGAAGCTTAAATTTCTCATTCAGACTTTACCCCCAAAATTCCTAATCTACTTAATTCTCTGTAGTTGTGCAACAAGGCCCATGTTTGCACTAAGAGGTGCATTGCTCTTCCTGAGTGGACATAGGTAGTTAATTGCAGACAGAGAGCACTTCAGTAAATTATGTGGGTGTAAATGATCTCCGACGTACCTCCATGAACTATATGAAAAGGATATGATGATGTTCTCAGTGTATTTATCTGGGGCACGTAGGACTCTAGTCTTGAGCAGCATTCTGCTCTCAAAATGGATGATTCTGCAATGTAAACAAAAGATTATTTACTGGCTTAGCCTCTAGTGTCATTAAAAGGGGGTACAATGTATAGTTGCATAGGAGAAGGAGATGGCAGGCAGTCTGAAATGTTTTGTCAGGGATGGCCTATACTTGTTCCATCAAGGACTTTGCATATTAGCTAAATGCTTGTCACTCCCTATAGTACCCTTTTCAGGCAATGTCAGTATACAAAAGCTTCCAACATAAAGAAACGGAGTATGGATAATGCTGGGAGCCTTAACAAAAAACAAAACAAAAAAACTTTACTCACCATGCACTCTTTACCCTGGAAAACATTGATTATATCTATTAACACAGAGACTTGGTTCAAGCCTAATGAGACCTCCCCACCAATGCAGAGTTTCACTGCCTAGCACATGTTCAGGCCCACACCATTAGATGAAGGCACTCAAGGCGTCTCCATATTCATAAAAACATTTCAAGTCCTGACTCGTTAGACAAGATAATGATGTAGAACTAGTCCAAGTATAACTTGTAATGAACAAAACCCTTTGTCATATTATGGGTAACATAGGACACCCTCTATACTCCCCCCCCCCTTAGCCTATGCCTGCTACTTAACTAGGATGGAGTCTCTATGCAGTAAGCCTCACACCATTCTCTTGGGAGACTTCAACTACCCCACCATCAGCTGGGAGCAGGACTTCATCAATAGAGATTCTCTGGACCAGGTAATCCGCACTCCCATCAAGGGTGATAAAATCCTAAAAATAGTCTTTACCAATATGAGCAGCTTTGCTCCCCACCAATTGTAATTTCCTGCCTGGTCAAACCTGATCATAAATCAGTCACATGTACCTTAAGATTGAACCAGGAAGTGTCTTCAGGTACCTCAGTATTCAGAAATTGTGCTAAAGCTAACCTGCTAAAAGTGAGTGATGATCTGGCTAAAATCCAAATCCCCATCTTGTGGATGACCCCCCCCTGCTAATGCAAAATCCTTTAAGGTCAAAGTCTGTATACAAATTAAAAAACTATGGTGGATTTGAATATAATCAGGCTCTGTAATAAAAGGAAAAAATCACTGCACACAGAAATAAATTTGACTCTTAAGATGCCAAAAATGATCGTGCTAAACTTAAAAGGGAACTCTGGACCCTGATCAAATCTTGCAATGCCAGATACAATGTAAAAATAGCCACTCATTTGAAAGATAACCACAGTGCCCTCTTTAACTACATTAAAAACCTCAAAAACCATGTCTAGCACTGCACAGAGCTAATGGTAAATGATTTCATATACTCAGACCCAGGGTCTAATGGCTGACCAGTTTAGCTCAAATTTCATTCTCCTCCCCATCCTATAGTCCCAGATGACATACCCACATCTACATATGCCTTTTATCTCCCAAGAACAAGTCCTAAAGGTACTATCTAAGGCCAAGAGCATACATTCTATGGGGTTGGCCAGCCTGAAACAGGACATATCAGACCTCCAAAAGAAGCTATTCAGTATCAGCCTTCAGACAGACATTGTACAAGATGAATGGAAGACAGCAACAATCATACCCTTGCAGGAGAGTGGAAAGCCAAAAGACCCAGGTAATGATAGATGAGTGAGCCTGAACAGCATGATCTGTAAGGCCATGGAAAGGATTATTATAGAATAAATAAATAAATAAATATCTAAGGTCATAGGCATCCTACACATTCTTGACCTACACAACCCAGTCAACTTCTTCAAGAACGTTACTGAATCAATTGTGAGGGCAAATTAGTACTCACTGCATATCAAGAACTCACAAAGGAATTCAACACTATCCCACAATCAGGAATCATAGATAAACTCACCCAGCTAAATGTAAACTCCTATGTCAATCACTGGATAGCAAATTGTCTCACATACAGAACCTAGAAAATCAAGGTGTGCAGAGCTACCTCCTCCAAACGACTTGTCACCACTGATGTACCACAGGGTTCAATCCATGAGCTGCTACTCTCAGGGATTTACTTCTTGGAGGTCAAAGCAAATGCTAAGGGATTATGGCTGACCAAGTCTGCAAATGACTGCAAACTTAGCGATATCAACTCCCCAGAGGACCCCGGGATTTTCCAAGAGGGCCTTTCTCAAACAAATAGTTGGCATCAAACCCATGGACTAAAACTAAATGCCAAGACATGTATAACGGTATCCTTCAGCAAACATGACTTCTCTTGTAATTGAGGCTTTCACATGGACAACACACTCCTAAAAGTTGATCCCGTTGTCAGGGATCTGGGAACGTATGCTGACAATGAAAAGTCTTTTGATCACCATGTATCCACTGTTGTTAAGATGTCCATTTTCATCTCACAGCTTGATACATATGATGCACAGGCCCAGGGACAAAATCCTTCCACTGTACTTGGCTCTCATCAGGCTGACCATAGAATATAATGCAACTTTCAATATGTGCCTGTCTATACTAAAACGACTTTTTCTCACTAAAAAACATCAAAAGCCTAAATCATTAAAAAAAAAAAAAAATGCAGTGCATCTCAGAGCCTTATCTCTCCCCCTTAGTATCTTACAGGCTTCTAAGAGGAGACTTCTGTCTCACTTGTTGACCCTTAACAGAAGCTATCATCTCAGATCTGCTACAAATTCACAAGACCAGTGGTAGCACTAACAAGGTCTCAATCTATTTTGTAACATAAATAGGACAAGTCGGAGGGACAGGTATGTATCAAAGAGAATATCACTGCCGTAGAACCATCTTCCACTGTACATAATGAAAAGTACTCATCTTACTCTATTCAAACATAATTTGGATGGATGAATGGGAAATCATAAATTCACCACCAGTTTAGCATCCATGTCCATCATGGATAGAGACAAGAAATAAATGTCCTAACATATTCCTTTTCTGACCACCCCTGGGTTATCCATACTCATAAATAGCTAAAAAAAACACCATAAAAATCTAAGGCTAGGCTTCTTTAAGATCCTCACAGACCAGTAGTCTTATAAGTGCATATTAACTAATTAAAAACCTATTATAGCTTTGTTATGAAGACTATCTAAACATATATTTATTTACATATTTATTTGCTCAGAAGTGTTTTTCCAGTAGTGTATTTATTAGGATATGTATGCTCCACTAGAAATGTTGATTCTTACTGGGTCATCATGTCACACATGTCCTGGTACTACTGACTGATGGTTTCAGTCTAGTTCATTTGAGCAACAAGTTAAATTGTCGAAACCTATATGATCGAGATCAAATGGTCAGCAATTTTGGGAGGGTGGCCTAATGGTTAAGGTGTTTGCCTTACAAACACAAGGTACAGGGTTTGAATCTCACAGGGGATAATTGGCTAGGCTTAAAATGGCTCCCAAGGGCAGTTAGCCTAGTACTACCCTATGAACCTTTGTAAATCACCAAATACACACAAATAAGACAATGTTTTTGCAGGGAGATTCACTCTCCATGCGCCCTGCTAATTATACACATACCAACTTTGAGATCCCACTACAGTGGGGGGGGGGGCACATTCTCAAACCCCACTGCACTGCAATCTCAGCCAAAATGGTTCAATGACGTAAAAGAGCACATTCCCAGGCCCCACTGCACTGCAATTTCAGCTAAAATGGTTCAAAGACTTAAAAGAGCACATTCCCAGGCCCCACTGCACTGTGATCTCAGCTAAAATGGTTCAATGACTTAAAATGTTGACCATGTGGTGTCAATCATATAGATTTTGACATTTTAAATTGTCAGTCGTATGAGCTACATCCCATGTTTTTTATCCTTGTCTTCTCTGTATTAAAGTACTGAAGATGCTTTACATGTCTAAATTTTGAAGGCTTTTGGCTGAGTTGTTAGTTGCATTTTCAGTTTTGAAATAAAATTCATCTATTTTTAAAGTGAAGTAACCTTCATTTAATGTGGAATTCAAGGACATTTAGTGAAATAACCTCCATTTAATGTGGCGTTCGTGGACATTTAGTGAAGTAACCTCCATTTAATGTGGCATTCGTGGATATTTAGTGAAGTAACCTCCACTTAATGTAGCATTCATAAACATTTAGTAAAGTAGCATCCATTTAATGTGGCATTAATGGACATTTAGTGAAGTAACCTCCATTTAATGTGGCATTTATGGACATTTAGTGAAGTAACCTCCATTTAATGTGGCATTCATGGACATTTAGTGAAGTAACCTCCATTTAATGTGGCATTCGTGAATATTTAGTGAAGTAACCTCCATTTAATGTAGCATTCATGAACATTTAGTGAAGTAACCTGCATTTAATGTGGCATTCATGAACATTATTTAGCTAGTTGAAGTTTGCTTGTGATTTGCGTTCTTCTACTCAGTCTGATAGTTTAAACATTTATCTTATGGCACAGTAAAAGACTACTGCTATAGACTGACTAATACAAACAGTGCCTTCTGTCCTTCAGTGTTCACTTGTCTGCAATAAGAATTAGTTTGTTTTCTTTGTTAGCATCTTTAACCTTCTTTTATTCATCCATAGCACTTAAGACAACTTAGCAGGAGCTACAATGAATTAGGTGTCAGATGGAAACTAGTCCATGTTGACATTCAGTTACTTTCTATTGAATCAAACCACATGCCTGATTAGATGAACTTTGAAAGCTGCTGTTCAAAAAAAAAAAATTGAAAAACTGATGACATATTTAAGATGACTATGTTCTTTTAATTGTTGCCCTATACCTGGACAAGTATAAAGTGGAAAGGTTTGCAATGTACAACACCCTAATCACTTTCAGTGTAGGGAACATCTGCCAGTGTGTTTTTTGTTTGTTTGCCACCACTAATTCAAATCTCATGTGCTTTTATTTTCACCATGGATGTACAACCATAATGTTAGTATGTAAGGAAGGGAGTATGGGGGAGGTAATGTTGCTAAAACGTGGGATGCAGGATAGTACACCCCCCCAAAAAAAAGAGGTACTTTTTATTTTATATTTCATCAAAGACAAACTTTAACAAGTGTTTTCCATTTGGCTGCAACTTTAACAAGTAGGGGAAATAAACAACCTCACACTTAGGCAGAAATTAAACTGAGGAACACAGCAAAATGCATGACCAGCAAGGAAAACTCACTCAATACCAAGCAGGGGAAATGCTTTAAAAATCTATTTTTTTTTCTCCTTTGGTGCCCCTAGGATATGCCATCAACCATGTGCTGTTGACCCTCTCCAATCTATATAAAAATGAGTGCACAGAGATAGGTGAATCACAGAATAGTGCTATCTTGATGGGAGTGAAGTTCTTTCTCTCTTGGCATGCCCTTTATCATGTCACTGTGCATGGTATGAAATGAGGTTCATATGGTTCATACAAACATGCTTTTGTGTAAGAACCCACCATTACTGATTATTACAGATAATCTGCCACTGCACCAGCAAACCCTAGATCCCTCAGCCTCCACTGGGGCTATTAGCCAGTCAAGAAGTCACCTAAAGTCTCCTGGTGAGAGAGTGGTTGGCAACAGTCAACCTGCTGGCCCTCAGGTTCCTGAAATGATACTGAAACCGCAAAGCCACACCACTACAAGTTAGGCTTCTCCCTCTGTGTTAGGAGAACCATAGATTACAGTTCACATATTTTAGTGAAGCCAAACAACTTTGCACTTCATCTGTTTTCATAGTTTCATAAGCATACCTCTCAACCTAGAAACATCAAAAATCTGGACAAGGCCCATGAAAAATAGGTACAAATCTGTACGCCGATTAACATCTAATTTCCCTACATAATTATGTAACCCCACACACTCCAATGGAATTGTGGGATACCAACTTTCAAATGCAAACTGAAGAACAGACAACCAAAATATGGCACCAGAGTCCCCCTGCAGCCATTCCAATGTCCCATTACCTTGCAGTTTCTCCCCATTTACCATAAACACTAATGTGTGCATACTGCTTTACTTCTACAATTATTATATGGATTTTATTTTTACATTTTGCAGCACAACAATGGAAACATTAACAAACATCTCCTAAATAAAGCAATACTGTCTCACAATGAAAATAGACTTAGCATTAAAACTTCTCTGCTCTTGAAACTCACATTCATTGAAATAGCATTGAAATCCACATACCACAGCCAAAGAAAATGCATCTGGCCAGTGGTGGATAAAGATTACCTTTGGGATGTTTTCGGTTCATTGGCCCCTTGCACACAAAACAAGAAACATACATGTGTTCTTTTCTTTGATACACCTTTCTGACTTTATTAAGTTATATTCCTTGTATAATACAGCACACCTGTTAGAGCACATTTTAAATGTATTGTTTGAACATTTTTTCAGTAGGCAATGAAACAAAATGCATGAACCAATAATGACAAAACTGCCCAATTCAGAACATTTCCATCATAAAAGTTTACTTCTACACCACACTATAAATAAAATGACAGTAGTGTAAGCCATAGGCATATTTCACAGCTTCTCGCACTTATTTTCAACTTCAGTTTTTTTTGGTGGGGGGGTAAAAGGTCAAAAGCCAGGGACACATTTTAAACATTGCTTGTATAATTTTGTAAAGTTGCTAGAATAAAATGTGTTACCACCATGCATGTCACTGGCAAGTTTTGAACCCAGTGCCCTATACAGTACAGTCAGAGCAACATACCACTATGCCAAATCAATAATTTCCTGAAAAAAAGGAAGACAGAAACTTAATGACTATCATTTAGTGAATTCAATTCTCACTTCTCACCTTAGCTCTCAACTCTTAGCACAAAAAACCTGAACAACAAAGCCTTAGCTCTCAACTTTTAGCTCAAACAATCTAGACAAAGCTCAGAAATGGTGGCTATGGACTTTAGGTTCTTTTTACCCTGTACCAAAGGTACAGGGTTTGAGCCTGCATACCTGTAGCCACCAGGTGCAATACATGAGGGCATTTTCACACCACACACACTATACTATTTGGTAGTTACTAGACATATAGTCCAGGAAACTATTGAGGAGCCTATCTCAATTTCAGCACAGCACTGTTTCTTTAAGTGACTTACTCATAGTGGGCAAATTGAAGTGGAGAGAATCAAACCTTGGACTAAAGGGAGGAGCTTATTAGTAGCTCACACTCTTTATCCTCCTCACTAACTGCCAGAAATGCTATGAAATATGATGAGCACATCTGCACTGGAACCGCCATTTACATCTTTATATTTTTATATGTTCAATTTGACACTGTGAGGTGGTTGGAAAAGAATATAAGGTGAAAGTTGAATATTTGAGTCAGACTGCATGAATGTGTTATACATTTAAAATGCCATAAGTAAAGGAAATTTATATAACAGAATCATGTTTGCTCAGTATGTTTGCATACTAATTTGGGATATATTTTTTACCAGGGAATAACTGACATAAATGGGTTGTTTTTCCATGGACCATTATTGGTATTCATTTGAGTCCTATTAAGAGAAGAGGGTTATATCAACCACTGAGTTTCACTGGATTAGAAATGACACATCTATTAGATATTAGGGCAGCTGCTTTTCATAAAATATTCCAGAGGGGATACATCAAGATTAGAACTGTTTATCAGGCCAATACCAACTGGAATATGAGAGACAGTTCAAAGCTTTGACAGACAATAACAACTGCCATGGCAAGCCTACACAGGATATTGAAAACAAGAAATCATGGAGGAAAATATGGCAGTGGACTTCACAATTACATGGCACTAAATGGAAAAAGAATGCTGTTACAATTGTCTCCTTGTTATTAATATGGCTATAAATATAACTGAGGATCACACTTGGAAGCATATCCATAACCACTTAAAGGATATATGCACAACAAATGCTTAGAGAAAAGGAAGTGCTACTGCAATGAGGTAGCATACATTTCCATACCTCTGTAACTTTTCTTCAATGATTTGTGGAATCATTTGCCTGTTATTTTAATACCAGTTGTTCTTTCCTTACATTTTGATGAAGATTTTCTGTTGTGGTGGTGACATTGCAGCTTCAGGTAACAAAACAAAAGTAAGGATTGTTAATTTGTGGCTAGAATTCAGAGATATGTAAGGGAATGCAGAGAGCAAATTAGCACAGGTTATAGCAGTGCAGAAGGTGAGGCGATTAAGAGACACAGTATGACTGCTCAATGTAAAAGTAGCACAATATGCAGGCCATCAGCAAATTACTGCACAATGAAACTGAAATGAGATATCCCATGCAAATGATTCATATGGATTCCAGAAATGATGGCACACACACACACACACACACACACACACACACCTCGAGTCCAAACCTGCTAAGCTGCCCTGCTGACTCCAATCCTGCTGAATAATACATCCAATTCTGCTTGTGATGTCCTGCTGCATAATACATCCAATCCTACGATGTCCTGCTGAATAATACATCCACTGCTTACCCTAAACATGCGGCTGCTCTGCTCGCTGAAATAAATTTAATTGTGCAATTACAAAGATATATCTACTCCACTCCTACTCGTGCGTTGCCCCAAAACATATCCTGCTCGCTCTTGCAATACGAGTGCATTTGCGGTTGCTATTCTAAATGTGTAACCCATAATACAGCTAAATTGCTGCTAATACAACTCCAAATGTATCCCGCTCACCAGAAATTATGACGTGAGCTCAAGGAGCTCAATTCCGACTGGCTAATAGCCCTGACGGAACTGACGTCATCAGTGTTGACATCAGCGTCAACAGTGCGAACTTCGAAAAAATTAATAAAACTATAAGAAAAAATCAGAAATGAAGGGGTGCCACTTGGGAATCATGGCACCCCTTCATTTGGACCCCAAAACTCGGTAAAAACCGAGTAAATCGGTATGGTTGAGAGGTCTGTTCATAAGTACTAGATTAGCTGCCCTTACAGGCCATTTTAAATGTAGCCAATGTCTTTTTTCTTGCTCAAAACAACCTATTCTATTTGGTTATAGATTGGCTTTACAATCCCATAGTTGATAATTGTATATTACCCCTAATGAGAATAACTGGGATAATACCATAGATGATTAGTGAAGACCCATGCATCAGATAAAGCATTTAGGAGCTGCGTCTGTCCATTAGTAGTACAGGGGGCAGTCCTGGGGTAAATTTTCTGTTTCTTATCCATAGATCTAAGTTGCACTTGAATATAGACAAGGGTGAACTTTGTTTTATGGAGATGGGGATTCTGTTCCACAGCAGCGGTATCCTCTGCAAAATACACCTGTCCCTTCAAACTGTTCTGAAGATGTTGCAGAAGATTCAGATTGTTCTACATTTCCATTTTACCTTGTAATTCATCTTCTATATAAAATGAAGTTGTTACCTGCTTATTCTGCTTATCTGCTTTATTTGTCCATTGGATTAAAAAAGCATTTTTTTAATTACAATCTCTCTCTCTAGATATATATATATATATATATATATATATATATATATATAAAAACAGGTGCATTCTGTAACTATTGTATAGTCATTGTGTGTTTGGTCTAGCTGATCACTGGGAAGCAGTGTAAATGACAATTGGTATATCCATGCTTAAAGTATTACATTTGTTCCAGTCTGAAAAGACAAAATAAACTTAATTTCTAGTTCTAAAGTGTTTTGCCAAAAATAATTGGAAATTTGAATGAAAAAATGCAGATTACATTGTACAATTATTAGGATCATTTAAGAACATATTGAGTGGTGAGGAAAATGTTATGTACAGTTTATAGTGGACAGTTTTCCACTATTATTTTATTATGCTAGCCCTACTGTTTAATGGGCCCATCTCATCACTTGCTGCCAAAATCTATGGCCTTCTAACAAAAAAACAAACACAGTTTCTTTCACATATCTTTAAATTAATAATATTTCTGCATGCTACTACCATACCCCAAAGATTATCTAATAACATTCATGGTTAAGTCAGTCTGCGGTGAGTGCAGCTTTTGAAAAGACAGCATAGAAACAGAACCCTTTAGCCAGGCGAACTTTCCTAACTGGAGCTGAGATCTGGAATCAGCCTTTAAAGCACTAGGTCACCTTGTAGACTACTAATAAAGTGGCAGATATCTCCTTGTGTGGTCTTCTGGGTAAAACTTGATGTTTTATTTCTGCAGGAATCCGTACTTTTAGCCTCCTTATTATCATGTTGCTGCCCATGTCCTACCACTTGAAAGTATTTATTTAATTCTAAAGCCAGTATATCTTCACTGTTCTCTGCAATCTTTAACATTGTGCTAATCTTTCTTAAATTAAAGAACAAAATGCCCTTTGCTATGCCAGGCATACGGTTCCTCCCCAGCTTATAACTGTCTAATACCTCATTTACTGAGTCACACAGTAAGGCATAAATTAAAAAAGCCTCTAATTGGAGAACCCCAGGCCCAGATGCAGTACCTAACATCTGGCTAAAAGTATTAACACCTTTGCATGAAGATTTAGCCATGAGTAAGAACTATATATATATATATATATATATATATATATATATATATATATATATATATATATATATATATATATATATATATATATATATATAACTCACCTGGCTAACAACAGGAAAAACAATGCTCCTACTAAGAGTGAACCTGCAAGCTACCCTAAAAATTACAGACTAGTAACTTGACTTCCAATGACGTATAAACTATACACTAGAATTGATGCTAACAGAATTTATAGTCATTTAGAAGAAAACTCAGTCATGGCAATAGAATGAAAGGGTAATAAAAGAAAGTCATATGAAGCAAAGGATCACTTGTTGTTAAAGTTATAGCAGAGAACTGTAAAAAGGGGAAGAATCTAAGTATGGCATGGATAGACTACAAAAAAACATTTGACAGCATCCCACATTCATGAATAAAGGAGAGTTTAAAAATATATATGATACACCCTACACTGATAAACTACATCACAGCAACCATGAAAGAGTGACAAACCACTTTGCAGTTAAGCCATGATAAAGGACAAATTATTATTCAAGAGATAAAAATCCAAAGTGGGATATTCCAAGGTGACTGTCACCACTGATCTTTTGCCTTGCCCTTAACCCATTAATCTGTCTGCTTAACAGATTAGGTCTTGGCTATAATTTGGTTCCCAGAAAGCAACAAAGCGTAAATATTTCTGAACAGAGGGAACAGTGGAGGCAGGTACATGCAAAAGAACGTTTACCACAACAGGAATGGAAGAGGTGGGAGGGGCAACAGGAGGGGTTATCATTAAATGTCTCATGTGCTGTGCCCTGAGGTTGTTTTTGGATTTACTACTAACAGTGATGCTGTGTTTGACCAGGATGCTGTAAGTCAATTGGACATGTTTGAGGAAGGTGTTCAAACAATGGATGCAAGCTCTGCTTCATCTGGGGATATGGGGTTTAATATCATTAATACTATGGATGAACAAATGATTTGCAAAGTGGTGAAAAAGCAAGGTTTTACTATTTACAATTATACAGAAATGAATATTTGTGATGAACATTTTGATTTACTCAGTAAAGGTAAAACCTTTGTACTGAATTTTCGACTAGATGTTGCTAATGTGCTCATTAATCTCAAACTGTATGAGACAGTTAAATTTAGAAATGTACTTCTCTTCTATGGGCCATAATAAGCAGGTGGCTAACAATGCAATGACATTGAACAGAAGAAGTACTTTTATCCCTCCACCACACCCTGAGGTACTGTCCTTTGAAAGAAGTGTTGAAAGTGACTTTAGAAGTATTTTAAACCATAGTAGACAACACATTGACAACCTTACACATGATGAAAGGGTGGTTTTAAGGGAAATGGTTAACAACAAAGGATACAGGTTTATGAAACCTGACAAGGGTGGTGGGATGTTGGTTATGACCATTATGGACTATAATTTCAAGATGAACAACATATTGAATGAGGAAGTGACTTACTATAAGGCATCTCGAAATGAAATGAACAGGGCCTACCAGAAGATTGATTTGTACTTAAAAGATGCACTATTCCAAGGGATGATAGACGAGGTTGAATTTAACTATTTAACAGTTAAACATCCAACCCTTCCTGTCATCTTTGGTATACCTAAAGTTCACATGGATATTTACAATCCGCCCTTTAGGCCAGTTGTTGCCGCAGGTGGTTCCAAAATGGAACCTTTAGCATCCTATGTGGACACATGGTCTAAAGTGGCAGTTGAGGAAGCTGTACACATTTTAAAAGATTCCTGGCATTGCTTGGAAAGATTAAAAATGGTTAAAAATGAAACCAATTACGTATTTTTAACAGTGGATGTTGTTAATTTGTTTACAGTGATTCCCCAAGATGAAGGTTTGAATATGTTCCATGAGAGTCTACTTGCCAGTAAAGGGGTTAACAAATCTAAATTAAACCTCATAGTTGAACTTATGGAACTGGTATTAAAAAACAATTTTTTGAGATTTGAAGGGGAAATATATCAGCACAAAACTGGTGTGGCAATGGGTGCAAGGTGTGCGCTGGTATTGTCCAACTTAGTTTTACTTGCTTGGGAGAATTCTTATATTTTTTCATCCAAATACACACAAAACATTCTGCTTTACAATAGATTTTTGGATGATATACTCATCTTGTGGAGTGGTGACGGGTACTAATATTGGTGAATTTATTGAATACCTGAATGGTACGACTGATTTTTTAAAATTTACTTATTCATGGCATAAAGAAGAGATTAATTTTTGGATATTACCCTGAAAAAAACACCACAAGGGTTATGTAGTAATATTTATAGAAAGGATACCTATTCAAATTCACTACTATACTTTGATAGTTGTCATCCTTACCATCAAAGAAAAGGAATAATTAAGGGGCAGATGGTAAGAACATCAAGACTGGTTAGTGATAATATGGTGTTTAAGCAAGAAATGTTTAAATTGGTTGGTATGTTCTTAGAGAGGGGATATCCACTTAAGTTACTATTAAGTGTTAAAAAAGAAGTTATGAGAAAAAGGAAAAAAGTATATACCCCAATACCAAGAAGTGATTCATGGGTGATCCACAAAGTGAATGACAACAATAAGTCCAGTGAGGTATTTGTGATAAAATATAACCCAGTAGTTCCACAACTTGTTTCTAGCTTAGAAAATGCATGGAGATTTTGTTTAAACAAAACTACTAAAGACATTTTGGGTACAGAACCACAAATAGTTTATGGTAGGGGTATGAATATAAAAAATATACTTGAAATTAACCCTGTCAAGAAGAAATACAATACCTCATCAATGACTAAGTGTGGTATGTGCAGATATTGTCGATTTATTAACGATGGTCCTTATTTATGTATAAAAGACTACAAATTTTCTATTTCATGCCCTGGTAAATGTAATTGTAATGGTACTAAACTGGTCTATGTGGCAACTTGCACAGCCTGCAAAGCTTTCTATGTTGGAAAGACTATACGCAGGCTGCGTGATAGAATTTCAGAACACTTGAGAAGTATCAAAGGCAGAGACGAGCACAATGCACGTTATGTACACAGTCAACATTGTATGAATTTCAAAATGTTTTTATTTTTTGTTGTAGATAGAGTATGTATTAGTGAAAGAGGGGGAGACATTAATCTTGAAGTAGACACTATGGAAGTACAATGGCAGCGTAGGTTAAATGCCTCGACTTCACCAGGGTTAAATGATAGCATTACCCTGATGCCCATTTTAAAACTCAGGGCTTTAGTGACAATATAAGTTTATATATTTATATTTATATAATGGTTTTAAAGTTTTTTTTAATGTTTCTTATAAGGTTTTGTTGCATTTTCACCCATATAGTAATTGACAGTGTGAGTTGACAATGTTTTAACTGTTGCATAGAATTTGTAAAAATTTTATGGACAGGCTTTATGAACTGTTTCTTTAAATGTGAAATGACAATTGTATGAGGTCACAAACACATTACTTGTGATTGGTTCTTAAGATGACTAAGTATTTATTTAAAAATGTATTTGATGTTTAACCAAATGACTCTGATGTAGCTGGACTTGGCATCTGGCGAAAGCGCTTGGGTCGTTTGGTTTTTGTGTGTCTGAATAAAGTGGAGCAATTGACCTTGGTAGTCCATTTTATTTTTTATTTTTTTTAACTTATAAACAAAGATATGGCATCTAAGTACAAGGAAGTCATTGTTCCACTGTATTTGGCATTCATCAGACCTGTCATTGAGTACAATGCCCCTTTTGGTATGTACCTAACCAGGAATATCCAACAACTGGAATGCCCACATATGTTCCTTACTAAAAGAATACAGGGCATAAGTAAAATGTCCTATGCAGACCACCTCAAGGTCCTATCCCTGTATTCTGTTTCCTACAGGCTGTTAAGGGGAGCTCTATGCCTGGCATGCAGGGCATTGTCAGACCACACTCTGATGGACCTCCTGCATATCCACAAAACAAACAGCAGCAGAATTACCCATTCTAAAGACTTAAACAATGTCTGTGATATAAACACGACCTGCTGGAGAGATAGGTATGTAGCCTAGAGACTACTCCATCTATGGAACAGGCTCTCCATTCATGGGAAACAGAGTTCCTCCCTAACCCAATTCAAGCGCAACTTGGAAAATTGGATGAGAAACCAGAAATTCATCCCTGGTTGGCACCTGTGTCTCTAATGGACACAGATAACATGTAAATGGTTCATCTCCCAGGCCCATACTTACACTAATCAAGGGTATCAGAACTTGTCAGAGATTTAGGATGCATGGCTAGGCTTAAAAATCCCCTAGTGGTAATTAGCCTAGTAAACACACAAACAAAAGGAGGACATGTAGACTCCACATAGAAGGCACCTCAAATGAGAATCTAACTGGGGACACTCTTGCTGTGAGGTGACAACACTATACACTGTGCCTGTGCTACATTAGTTATTTAAGTTCCTTCTTCTTCTTGTTCTTTCGGCTCTTCCCGTTAGGGATCACCACAGTTGATCATCTGTTTCCAATACTTCTTGTCCTCTGCATCTTGCTCTGTCACACCAACCACCTGCATGTCCTCTCTCACCACATCCATAAACCTTATCTTAGGCCTTCCTCTTTTCCTCTTACCTGGCAGCTTCATCCTTAGCATCCTTTCCCCAATATACCCAGCATCCCTCCTCAGCACATGACCAAACCAATGCAATTTGGCCCCTCAGGCTTTGTCTCCAAATCGTTCAACCTGAGCTGACTCTCTAATATAGTTATTTCTAATCCTGTCCATTCTTGTCACACCCAATATGAATCTTAACATCTAACTCTGCCACCTCCAGCTCTGACTCCTATCGTTTCATCAGTGCCACCGACCATCTCTAACCCATATAACATAAGCTGTTCTCAATAACATCTTGTAGACCTTCCCTTTTTCACTTTTACTGGTACCCGTCTGTCATAAATCACTTTTGACACTCTTATCCACCCACGCAACCCTGCCTGCACTGACTTCTTCACTTCTCTTCCACACTCACCATTACTCTGAACTGTTAATCCTAAGCATTTAAACTCATCCACCTGCACCCTGCATTCTCACCATCCCTCTGTCCTCCCTCTCATTCACACATACATATTCTGTCTTAGTCTGCTGACCTCTATTCCTCTCCTTTCTAGAGCATATCTCCACCTCTCCAGGGTCTTTCAACATGTTCCCTCCTCTCACTATAGATAACAATGTCATCTGTAAGCATCATATTCCACAGTGAATCCTGTCTGATCTTGTCTGTCAACCTGTCCATCACCATTGCAAATAAAAAAAGGGCTCACAGCTGAGCCTTGATTTAATCCCACCTTCCACCTTGAATGCATCTGTCACTCCTACTGCAGATCTCACCACTGTCACACTGCCCTCGTACATATCCTGTATTACTCTTACATACTTCTCTACCACTCCTGACTTCCTCACACAATACCAAAACTCCTCTCTAGGCACCCCGTCATATGCTTTTTCTAAGTCCACAAAGACACAGTACAGCTCCTTCTGACCTCTATACTTCTCCAGCAACACCCTCAGAGCAGACATCACATCTGTAGAGCTCTTCCCTGGAATGAAACCATACTGTTGCTCACTAATGATTGCCTCCCTTCTTAACCTACCTTCCACTAGTCTCTCCCATAACTTCATGCAGTGGCTGATCAATTTTATCCCTCTATAGTTACTACAGCTCTGCACATCACCCTTATTTTTAAAAATTGGTACCAATACACTTCACCACTCCTCAGGCATCCTCTCACTTTCCAAGATTTTGTTAAACAATCTTGTAAAAATGCCACTGCCATTTCTCCTAAACACCTCCATGCTTCCACAGGAATGTCATCTGGAACAAGAGCCTTTCCATTCTTCATCCTCTTCACAGCTGTCGTTACTTCCTCCTTTTCTAATCCGTTGCACTTCCTGGTTCACTTTCCCCACATCATCCAACCATCTCTCTCTCTCTCTCATTCACTTTGTTCATCATCCCTTCAAAGTACTCTTTCCATCTGCTCAACACACTCACCTCACTTGTGAGTATGTTTCCCTTGTTATCATTTATCACCCTTACCTGCTGCACATCTTTCCTAGCTCGGTCCCTCTGTCTAGCCAATTGGTTTTCTCCCTCCCTAGAGTCCAATCTTTCACACAACTCTCTATACACCTTATCCTTAGTCTTCGCCACCTCTCTCACCATACACCTCATCTCCTTGTACTCCTGTCTACTTTCATCTCTCTGAAAATCCCATGTCATCTTCACCAACCACTTCCTCTGTATACTCTCCTGTACTTCCTTATTCCACCACCAGGTCTCCTTGTCCTCTTTCCTTTGTCCATATGTCACACTAAGCACCTTTCTAGCCATCTTCCTTACCACCTCTGCTGCAGCTGCCCAGCTATCTGGTAACTCTTCACTGCCACCCAGTGCCTGTCTTAACTCTTCCATGAACTCCATCTTACAGTCATCCTTTTTCAACTTCCACCATTTGATCCTTGGCACTGCCCTCACTCTCCTCCTCGTATTCTTGACAACCAGTGTTATCCTACCAACCATCATCCTTTGCTGCCTAACTACTCTTTCCCCAGTTACCACTTTGCAGTCTCCAATCTCCTTCAGAATGGCCCTCCTGCATAGGATATAATCCACCTGCATGCATTTTCTTCCACTATTGTACATCATTCTCTACTCCACCCTCTTCTCAAAATAAGTATTCACCACAGCCATGTCCATCCTTTTCACAAATTCCACTACCATCTGACCTTCTGCATTCCTCTCCTTAACAACATACCTACCCATCACCTCCTCATCCACTCTGTTCCCTTCACCAACATGCCCATTGAAATCTGCTCCAATCACCACTCTCTCACTCTTGGGCACACTCACC
>NC_056747.1:94587977-94621208 GCF_019279795.1 Protopterus annectens
ATCGAGGTGTTGGATGTTTCTGTGATAAAGTTGTTGGATGGCACTATAAAGCCATCAAAAATATTGCACTAAACCTGAGTAATAATTAATGACATGAGTCCTGCAAGGAAGGGGGACAGATATGTTAGTGCTGCTTTCATATATGTACTAAAACTAGTTTCAGTGGATTGATTTGGTCAGATTACCAGTTCAATACACTAGAACTGGACCAACTACATGGAGCTTTATGCATTTTGATATGGATTGCAAATTATCTGTCTTAGATGTTTAAAATGCTCATCTAGTAGAATGTTACTGATTCAGCAGCTGCCCTGGAGATAAAACTGATGTTTTGTTTTCAGAAAAGTTGTTGAAAGAACAATTTCAAGGCAGAAGTCATTCCATGGAGCTATCAGTCTGTAGACAGCACCATCTACACAGGAATAGTGTTACAGAAGAATGCCTTATATAGCCTAACTTTCCTGTCAGTTTGCAGTCTAATGATCTTTGGACTGTACTGCAAGAAACATAACTAGCTTTATTTAAGTTTCTAATGCCTATCATTTGATATCTATTCATTACCACATACAAATTTAATTGAGCACATCTTTTCACACATCACACATTTTTGTTAATTTGTTTACTGACTTACTTACTTAGGTATGTTTACTGTGATGGGACACTGGTTAACAATGACTGATTTTAGGCCTAGCTGCGAATGTAGAAAATACTGAAAACTCTTGAATATCTCCAGACCCCCAAATGTATAGATGTTTGTGTCTGCGTCAACACTGACTCACTATTCATGATAATTTTCTTTTCTCCACGGTTGTGTAACTGTGGAGTTAGTATATATAACCTGGGGGGGGGGGGTTGCAGGAGGCTTGCATTTTATTGTGTATTGTGTTACATAGCCTAGGAGGCTTTCATTTTATTGTGTATTGTGTTATGTAGAATGTTTTCTGTGATTTGTGATTCAGTGCAATGAGATTTCAGTCAAATGAGAATTCATTCAAATGACTTTTCAGTCAAATATTTTCAACCATGTGAGTTTCAGTGAACCGTAGTTCTGCAATCTGACAGATGTCCATTTTGCTACGGATATTAATTCAAGATGAATGTATTGTTGATTAATTAGTATTCAGTGAAGTCACTCAGCAGAAGTTGTCCATTTCTTCTGCTCAAACTGAGAAAACATACAGGATATTTTGACTATAACGGCCAGATTCACTAAAGTCTACACAGTCTGTTTACACTATGGTAGTTTACTGTTTTGGATAAACATGGTGGCATGCAAATTATAGCATAAGCAGCTGAACTGTATGCTAATCAACCAACCCAGCGCGAAGGAGCTATTCAACAAGCTATAAAGCAACTGTGTAGACCCATTGCTCATTTTCCCTATGAATTCCAAAACCTATTGGAATACAGCCATGGAAACAATGTTAGGGGCTGCTGTTGCTTTAATTCATGTGTATGTGCAACAGGCTGAAGTCTATGCTACTGTTGCTGCTAATAGACCAAGGCCAGGAAGGAGAAGAGTTTTCAGACCCTGTTTAACTTATCACAATCTGCATGACATGGAAATTGTAGAGCGCTACAGGGTAGATAGAGACACACTACAGGAACTCTGCAACCTCAGTCATCCTCAGCTCAAAGGCAGGACAAACCTCGAAGGACACATCCCAATGGAGACAAAGGCATATGTAGCACTTAGAATTTTAGCTACAGGTACCTTTCAAAGATAAACAGGGGACATGCTGGGGGTCTCATAGGTAGCAGCATCCAGGATCCCCCATAAATTCTTGAATGCTATGCTATGCTACAACTTGCTAGTGACTGCATATATTTTTCCTGTACTCCTGAGCATAGAGCCAGAAATATGCAGGAGTTCTAAACTGTAGCATGTTACCCCGAAGTACTGGGTGCCATACTTTGCACACATTTAGAAATTAAGGCACTACCTGAGGAATGGGGAAGGCTCTGCTTTAATAGAAAGGGCTTCCACTCTATTAACTGCCAGGTCATGTGTAAGGCCAAGGGAATCATCTTGAACGTGTGTGCTGGCAAACCAGGCAGTTACCATGACTCACATATCTGGCACACCACCCAACTGTATCAGATGTTCACTAAGGGGGTATCATACAGGGTCATTTACTTGGGATGCAGGTTATGCATTGGAACAGTGACTGAAGACGCTGATCAGAAATGCACACACGTGTTGAAGAGCTCCATAATGAGGCACACACACAAACCAGAAATATCACAGAGCATGTGTTGGGGCTACTGAGGTCGCAATTTGAGTGCCTAGATACATCTGAGGGAGGTGTGAAGTACAATCCACATACATCTACTGAAATATTCATATGCAAGATCACCACAGCCACACACAGGTGAGGAGTCAGAGGGGGAACCAGCAGCTGCTGTGGGTGTAGGCAGATACAGATATGCTCAATATGCCATTGCACTAGCTAAGAGGCAATCCATAGCACACTCACTCACCACCTAAGGGACTAAAACCTTCATCTTTTGCACATACATATAGTAATATTGATACAAGACAATGCTCACAACCTTTACTTAACCATGTAATGGCTGCATACTGCTTACATCAGACAGAGTCAGCCCTGCAGTAAAACTGTAGCAACTGCTTTATTTACAAGGTATGTGTTGAACCTGGAGTATATTGTGTTATAATATGAATGACTGGCATATCCTTGCATTTTATTACTTGGTAGTGTAAACAAGTAAAAGGTGGGTGATTATACAGAAATGACCTTAACATGTGACAGCAGAGACTTATTTGACTTTTGTGTGTTCATTACTATGCAGTAGGACTCCAAAAAAGGGAGAGTAACAATAGCAACATATTCTTGATTGTGCCATAACGGAAATGCAGCTTTACACCCCCACCCCAAAAAGAACAGGCAAATTACATATGTTGCTAACAAACCATCATTGAAATGTTACATGTGCTATGAAATGAAATGGCCCTGAAACATGCCTACAGAATTTACACAGAACATTTCAGTTTAAGGTATTGCTAATTATGTATACCTGTGCCCTGCCAAGCATGCACACTTCTAACTAATGAATACAAATAAAAAGTGCAGCATTTGCTATTCGAAAATGTATATATAAATATTAAACAGATTTGTGTGAATGACATTTCAGCATATGCAGTATATAGCTGAAAAATGCAAGCACATTTTCTCAAGTTCAGTAAACTTCTGTGCAGACATATCCCAAAGTAATAGCCTCTTTTCTGTGTGCTCTACATAAACAGTTCTCCTCATCTTCAGGATGCCTAGCTACATGGTTGACTTTTTATGGTGTAGATTCAGGACCATCAGTACTGGGAAGATGCAAATGAGGTGTGAAATAGGTTCATAGGTTGGTACTAGGCTATCGGCCCTAGGGCCTATACAAGCCTAGCCATAACAATTCCCTGTCTATTTCTTCCCACACTATTTACTTCAATAGAACCCCGTCTAGCAGGGTGACTGACATGATCCCTTGGGTGAATTTCCTTTCTCCCATCCAATCATCAAGGTTCCTTTTGAAGAAGGCCAAAAAGGCGCTCTGCTGACATGTATGGGCAGTCTATTCCAGAGTCTGGGGAGTCTCTGGGTCAGAAACCTATCCCTACAGCATGTTTTGTTTATTGTGATGACAAGGATTAGATCCCTGGAGTGTGTGGCTCTGAGGGATTGGGATTTCTTTAAGTGTAGCATGTCCAATAGCTCTGGGTTTGACATGGCCTTGTATGTTAAGCAGAGATCACCTCTCAGTAGACGATATGTGACAGAGTATAGCTGGAGTTTTTTAAGGTGGTCAGCATAGGGAATCTGCTTTAGGCCTGTGATTCTTTTAGTGAGGTATTTCTGCAGCCTTTCCAGTTGTTGCAGATGTCATGAGAGGTACATAACAAATGGGGCATTGTATTCTATAATGGGTTTAATGAAGGATGAGTACAGTGGACAATGACCTCCTTTTTTATGGATGAAAAGCCCTTAGTGATGAGGTGTGCCACACAGAAGGATTTCCTGACTGTTGTGGTGATGTGGTTATCAAAGGTGAGACCACTGTCCACCTGTGTCCCTAAGTCTCTTATCACACTTTAGGTGTTTAGTCTACTGCCACCTTTGTGGTAATTCAGGGGTACATGTTTTTTCCCAAAGAGGATAACTATACATTTCTTGACATTGAGCTTGAGCCCATGGCTCTGGCACCAAGCATCTGTTTCTGTAAGGCCCTTTTGTAGAGTATCCACATAATTTGGGGATTCAATAATGGCTCCCAGTTTGCAGTCATCTGCGAACTTTCTTAGCCAGAGTCCCTCAGTGTTGGCCTGTACTTCATAGAAGTAGATGCCAAACAAGAGCGTCCCAGGACTGAACCCTGAGGTACTCCACTTGTCACTTGTCTGGAGCTGGATTTGGAGTCAGCTACTTTTACAGTGTGGGTTCTGTCAGTAAGCTAGTTGGCAACCCATTGAGTGATGTAAGGATTAATGCCCAGCTTAGTAAGTCTATCTATGATTCCAGAGTGGGGGGATGGTGTCAAAGACCTTGGCAAGGTCCAATGTGTGGACCGCCTTACCCTCGTCCATGGATATGGAGACTGATTTGCAGAAGTCAGTCAGGTTCAGGAGATGAGATCGGCCCTTCATGAACCCAAACTGGGTGGGGTCCTGTGTTTGAAGGTTGCTGATGTCTTTGTTTATAAGCTCCATTATAATACGTTCCATGGCCTTGCAGATCAGGCTTGTCAGACTCAAGGGGCAGTAGTTCCCGGGATCTTAATCATTAGAATTGCTGAATCCCAAATACTTAGCCCCATGCAGGAAAAGTAAACATAATATAGCCACTCCCTCAGTGTTTGGTGCTAATGGACTGCAGTGGCAGAAGTGGTGATTTCATCACCCACTAGGAGATGCCAGGGTTAGTGCATAGGGTCATGCACCACATCATTGGTGTATGCCTATGTCAGATGAAGGGGCTGCTCTCCCTTACAGTCATAGGAGGAGAAGACATCAAGCACTCTAGCTGCCAGTGGAGTAAGGGGGCAGTGAAGACAGTCCAGTGGGTGAGGACTTGATTCTCCCTGACTCCTAGCTTGATAGGCATGAGCCTGTGTTGTCCCCTCCCTCACTCCAATTATGGTGCCCTTCAACTTTTTGTGTCCCTCACTGTCCCTGCCTCTTGTCTTATCTTGTTTGTTTGCATTTGCTTCTTCACCTACTCAACTTACCTGACCCAGACACACCTATGTCTCTTACCCAGTGGTCCTGTCTTACTGAATTAAAAAAAAATAAAAATAAACAAATAAATGGGCACCTGTCTCACAAAAAAAATGAAAAATCATAACATACATAGCTCTCCATTTCACACACGTGCCTTCTTGACACACTTGATTTAGTCCATTTAGATATACGACATGATTACATTGTCACCCCTCTCTCTGGAGGTGATAGTCCAAATTCAGCTAATATTCTGCACATATGATCAGTTTTTACTGCTGAAGAAATAGATAGCTATGGGTTTTTCCTTCCTCCCTCCTGTACATTCCTGTATTGCTTTCCCTTTGTTCTTCCCCCTGCTTTCCCACAATTTCAACACTTTCCTATCATTTTAACACCAATAATCTGCTCAAAAATAGAATCACACACAACACACATAAGTATCAGAAAAAGCAATGGCTCCCTTTACTTTTTTTCCCCTATGTTTGACTGAAGTTTGGCATTCTGCAGCAATACCAAGCAATGGTGAGAGGCATTAAAATGATGTAGTTAACTCCACACAATGCCACTTAACTCCCCTGTGCTATGCCAACACACAGAAACACATGTACTATAAATAATTAATGTCTTTGCATTATTACTGCTTATTTAAAAGTATTAGATACACCTGGATTCAAATCATCTGGGCTAAAAAAGAAATGTGTCAATGCATTTACACCTGCTGCCACAGAGTCAGCTAAGCAGCAGGTGTGCCTCATAGTTTCAGTACTAACTGTCAGACTTCAGCAATGTGGCTCACATTTGTGCACTGTTTAACTATGCACAAACAGAAAAGTAATGAATCTCGCATGCTCAAACACTTTGACAACCACTGAGCAAACCCGCTGCTCTCTGTGCTATGGAAAACTAAATATTATTATGCATTACAGCTGTTTACTGTTCATTTCCTGTTTATGACATGCAATTACATGTGGAAACATAAACTGAAGACCCTATCTAACAATATGTCACATATTTACAATACAGCCATGTGTTGCCTCCCCCAAAGCACTGCAGTCCTGGTGTCCCACTATTTTTTCACACATATATCAACTACACTACAGACATTAATATCAGATGTTGTATGATATGCAATGCATATCAATCTGCTAACATGCAGGACTAGGACTACTGACCCATAAGCTTAAAATGCCTTATATGCAAGGTTATGGAAGGAATCATCATAGACCTTATCCACAGGGACATAGGTGACCTTCAGTTCACTTGACCTGACCCATGTTGGTTTTGTCAAGGGTAGATCTTGCTTTTTAAACTTAGTGGACCTCTTTGTTAATGACCCCAAATACCTGGATGAGGGATAACAACACATGCCACCTATGTTGATTTATCTAAGATCTTTGACACTATCCCCCATTCAGGTGTCATAGAGAAACTCTCCCATCTGGAGATAAACCCATACTTTACTAAATGGATAGCCAACTGGCTCACCAACAGAACACATACTCTCAAACTTGGGGATTGCACTTCCACCACTAGACCACTTACCAGTGGAATACCACAGGGATCTGTGCCTGGCCCTCAACTGTTTGGAAACAATTTCTCTGAAGTCCAGGCAAAGGTAGATGGCCTGTGGCTTACCAAGTTTGCTGATGACTCTCAACTGGGCACACTCATATATAGTCCCCCAACAATGTTAACATATTACAGAAAGGGCTGACACAGACAAATGATTGGTGCCAAACTCACAGACTGAACCTTAGAGCAAAAATGCTGCATTGCCCCCTTTGGTATTGATGTACCCCTGCTACTTATGATATACATAGCACTGCTGTAAGCTCAACCACAGTGTTGTGAGACTTGGGAACACATGTTGATAGCAATCCACACTTCAATCACTATGTTCCCATAGTGGTGAGACATGCCTTCTGGTTGCACACCTCATAAATAAGGGCATTACATCCAAGACCGGGGAGGCCATACCTCCACTGTATTAAACCCTTATCAGACCACTGAGTACAATTCTCCCTTCTGTCTGTACCTCATCAGGCACCTGCAGCAACTGGAAAAAAACAGAGGTTTGTGACAGGGAGAATCTAGGCCTTCAAAACATGACATACATGGAAAGACTGAAAGACCTATCACTGTACTCAGTGTCATGCAGTCTGCTGAGAGGTGACCTATGCTTGGCCTACAGAGCAGTCTCAACCCCTGCTCTACTGGAAATGCTGGACATCTACCAATAAAATGGGCCAAGAATAACTTGCTCCAGGGATCTCAGCATAGACTTTGACATAAAGAGATCATGCTAGGGAGACAAATATATCTCTCTCAGTGATTGCCACTCCTCTGTAATACGCCCCCACTACATGTGAATCAGTCCTCCTCAATGACCCTATTTAAGCCCAACCTTGACAACTGGATGGATAACTGTAAATTCAACCCTGATGTGGCACCTATGTCCCTGGACAGGAGCAGTCAGTGCTGATCACAAAATCACTCTAACAACCATCTAACTACGCTCAATAAGGGTACTTGTGCTTTTACACAGCTAGGCTTGTAAATGACCTAGGGCCATTAGCCTAGTAACCGTCTATGAACCTATAAAGCTATGAACCTATGCAGACATCCTAACATCTTCTCTCCAACATGCCCTGCTAATGTCCTCCACTGTAAGTTGTCCTGCAACCTTGTAAAAGTCAGACTATTGCCATGGCACTAGGTGTAAAGTACTGAGTTTTGTAGTCTGTGTACTTAGGTAGGGGTTCTGTTCTCACTGCAGTCAACTGTGTGTGTGTGTGTGTGTGTGTGTGTGTGTGTGTGTGTGTGTGTGTCTCTAGCCAGAAGAGCAGAAATCTGTATCCAGCAGTTACAGCTCCAGTCCCATGGATTGACAATATTTTGATACTTGCACTTGCCTACACATCCATTTCCTGCAGGCCTCCCAACATCTTCTCTTCTCCCCAACATGCCCTGCTGATGTTATCCACTCTAAGTTGACCTGCAGATTTGTAAAAGTCAGACTTGTGCTGTAGCACTTGTGTAAAGTACTGAGTTCTGTAGTCTGTGTATTTATAGGGGTTCTATTCTCACTGCAGTCAACTGGGGTGTGTGCGTGTGTGTGTGTGTGTGTGTGTGTGTGTGTGTGTGTGTGTGTGTGTGTGCACTTGTTTGACAATACAGAGAGTTTTTTACACCAGCATGTTGTTATTGCCATATTTTCTTTACCAGACACGGCTGATGTCATCAGCAATATCTGATTTGTGGATGTGCACTATTCCCACTAAGGCATCAGAGACTGTCCTGGAGGCCAGGCAGAAGTCCCCTCATCATATACGATACAGATTACAGTACCATGGATTTCAGTCTATCCACATACATCGTTGCATGGTTTGTGTGCACTGTGTTTTCTTGCTGAGTAACCAGCTTTGTCTCTCCAGCTGCTGCACGTGTCTGGTAAGGTACATGCAAAAGAGAGAATTATACTCTATATTAGTGTTCTGATGAGGTTCAAGTACAGTGATGTAATATCATCCTGATATTGGAATACAACTGTATTACTTATGATGTGCAAAACATAGGCTTTCAGTATCAGTGTGGATGCTTGGTGGTCGAAGTTCAGATTGCTGTGTAAGTGTGTACCCAGTGCTTGCATCACTGGGTTTCAGCATAGTAAGACTGTTGTCAATGCTGTAATTAGCAGGGAATTCCACTTTGTAGAAAGCCAAAATAAAGAGACATTTTTGCATTTATTTGTAGACCATGTGGCTTTGTCACCAATCATTTGTCTGTGGTAGCCCCTCCTGTGGTATGTTATCATCATAGCTGGACTCAATGACTGAACCCAGTATGAAGGAATCAGCAAACACTATATACCAAAGGCCATATACTTTAGCCTGAACTGTAGAGAAATAGATTCCAAACAGTAAAGGGCCAAGCACAGATCCCTGTGATATGCCAGTGGTGACAGCTCTACTTGTACAGGTTGATTCACCAACTTTCACAGTATGTTTTCTGTCAGTGAGCCGATTTGTTACCCATCTAGTGACATGAGGTTTAATCCCCAGCTAGGACAGTTTCTCAATGATCCCTGCTTGGGGGACTGTGTTCAAACCCTACGACAGTTGAGGCTAGCCAGTTTTCACTTTCTTATCTTCATACAGGCCTACCACACAGAAACAATAGACTATGACAACATAATAGATTGCCCATCCCATGACTCATCACATACACCTTCCTGACACTGTTGAATATACACCTCAACACACTCTACACACAGACTATGTTCCTGCAGAAGGGTGTTTTCAACATGCATCCATGTGAGTTGGGGGGGACAGCATCCGATGCATGCATGCATGTACAGATACATCCTAACTATCCTTGTTTGTGAGATAGACCAACATGTCATTGTGAGCTTTTCTAAATGGACACTAGTGGTATCTCATCTGTGTGCAACAGATCTGTGTGAGTTGTTAATGCTACATCACATCTGTTACATCCATTAGATGTCCAAGAAGTCATCAAGGGCATGCATGATGACAGCACTATCAGCCTTTTGAACTTGACAAGCCCAAGGCATTTGACAAAAGCCTACACTGAGGCATTCACTCAACAGTGTTAGATGTGGCCATATGCACCTATATCACTAAGTGGGTAGACCATTATAACACATACATGGCATCTAAATATGTTGACATGTGTGAAGTGACATATATCTTGGGTCTAGTAATCAAGTCCATAGATCAGGGCTGTCTGCTAGGTCCTTTCCTGTCCATTATTTAAATGATGGACATCACAGATGACATATACATCCTGTCTCCAAACACCTGCCTGAAGGACTACAGATTGTGGACAATCATTGACTCCAACTATGATATCAGTATAATACAGAATATCAACACACACCAATGATTGCTGCCACAGCCATGACAACACAATGACATGAAAGCATGGGGTATTTGTTACATCATGAAAACAAACACACAACCCAAGTATAATGTAGACATCACACCCTATAATCAGACCAATAGTTGTGTGATCTGCATCCTGGGGTAGATGGCAAGTGGAATGTCCACCAGCATGTGGTCACAGTACTGACTACTCCCTTGTATGTAACAGAACTACTGAGTATGGTAAAGGACCTCCACATCAGAGGCTATAATACCTCCATAGTTTACAGCCTTCATCACACCAATAACTGAGTAAATGCACCCTTTTTCATGTATCACCCTACACATCTTCCAATGATGTGTAATTGAAGTGGACCACCTTTGTCACAGTGAGCTGCCTCACATGTTATTGGCCATACCTAGATATTGATTTTGTGGCATACATATTACTGTCTGATGGTGCGGAACCCCCATAAAATTATTACACCAGATGCATGTGTGCTACCTGTTCTGGTAATGCACACAGTGCATACATAGCTTTTCAGCAACATTAATGGCATGGGTAACATTTGTGACAGTGCGGATTGTGCCATACACACACACACACACACACACACACACACACACATACATGTAAAGATATATATATATATATATATATATATATATATATGGTTCTACCTCACATAAACGAAACACCATAACACCGACAACGCAATCACCGAAACCACATAACCGACAGTACAAAACCACGACATTCCACATGCCCGACAACGAAATAACCGACGGTACACAAACACGAAACCTCATACAATTCACACACCACAATCAACAAACAAAACAAATTCCCCGTCCAAAAACCACATACACAACACAAGCACACCAAAATCCCTACAAACCCACACTAAACCTCACATACACAACTACCTACAACCCTAACCCAAACCCTAACCCTAAGGTCCGTCACTACCGCACACTTACCTGACCCGCTCCCTAACCCTAACTCACTTATCCTGCCCTAACCCAAACACAATCACTACCGCACACTTACCTGACCCGCTCCCTAACCCTAACTCACTTAACCCACCCTATCCACACTTACCTTACTCGCACCCTAACGTCCGTCACTACCGCATACTTACACATCCTTTTCCCATTTCGGCATCCTCGGCATCGGTGCTTTCATCCGTCGGGTCGGTCTTCTGCTTGTCGATCTTCTAGGTCCTGTCGCGTCGGTCTTCTGCGCTGTCGATCTTCTGGGGCTCGCGATTTCCGTGTCGATGTTCCGGCGTGTCGTTGAAGTGAGGTAGAACCATATATATATATATATATATATATATATATATATATATATAGATATATATATATAGATATAGATATAGATATATATATATATATATATACCAGTATAGCAGTGTCCCTCCTAACACATCCAGCAGATGTTACGGTGCCAGGACAGTGTGCATGATTACCCTCATACAGTGTGGATGTATCATCATAGTTGTACAAGTGTGTCTGTGCAGAATCATCTCTGATCACTCTAAATCACATATGTTATGTCACAGGCATAGGATTATTGGTGGTATTATTCTGATATTGTCCATGATTGTGCTTGCTTCTTTTAATGTTGCCCATGAGCCTTTACCAGTGTCCCATTTGCTGTACATCTCTGATCAGATTACATTCATATTCAGGTATATATGTTTACACACCTTCACAATACACACCCTACTCCAATTGTAAGTAACATCCCTGACAGATATCCTCTGTATTATTCATGTAAGGATGCTATTCTCACACCGACTTCCTCCACATTGTTATATCATCTTGTATGATAGTTACATAATAGACATTTTCACTGTGCAGCCCCTACTGTATCAGATTGATATGTGATTAATGTTGTTGCTACAACCGTCTTCCATTGACATGCCCTCATCTGCTGTACATTAGGTTGTTTCACCTGTCCTCTTTCCCTGGGTTCATTCATATAATTCATCTGTTTGTCACTATTCAATACACACACTCCCCCTGTGTGTTCATTTTACATGGCAGGCCATGTACTCTTACATATAATTTACACAACTTCAGTACAGAATGCCAGGATACTCTGCACTGTAGGTACACTGCCCTGTACTGTGTTTTTACAGTACATTTAACAATCATACCTCTCAACTTTCCAAAATTTTGCCTTGTATATCTTTTGGTGTGTCCCTTATCAAATTTGTGGTTTTCTGCCATATCAGTGGGATGATGTCAGGACTGATGTGACTCAATAAATACATACATTTGAGTTTCAGACTTTAAATCCTTTAGAAATTGTGTCTTAGTTTCATAGTATAGTACTAGGCTATCTGCCCTAGGGCATTTATAAGCCTAGCCAAAGTGTATGTGGCTTTCGCCACCCCATGTAATGATACAAAAGTGTACAAATTAAATTTATTTTACTGTGCCTCTGTCTAGTAATGACACAGAGATGACCCCCCGGGTAAACCTACGATCACCCATCTATTCGTCAAGATTTCTCTTGAAGAGAGTCAGTGAGGGGCTCTGCCTAACATGGACTGGGATCCTGGTCCAGAGAGCGGAAAGCCTCTGGGTTATGAATCAGTCCCTCCAGCATGTCCTATTCATATTTGTGCTGAGGTTTAGATCTTTAGCTCTTATGGCTCTGATGGATTTGGATTTTTTGAGGTGGAGCATGTCCATTAATTCCGAATTGGACATGGCCTTGTACGTCAGGCACAGATCACCTCTGAGCAGGTGGTATGCTACTGAATAGAGCTGGAAATTTTTTAGTCTGGCAGCATATGACATATGTTGGAGACCCTTGATCCTCTTGGTAAGGTACTTTTGGGGTCTCTCCAGCTTCTGCAGGAGCCGGGTGAGGTACATACCAAATGGGGCATTGTACTCAATCATAGGCCTGATAAGGGAGGAATATAAGGGTACAATGACATCCTTTGATCTGGATGTGAATCCCTTCATGATAAGGTGGGCAAGGTAGAAGGTCTTTCTAACCACTTTGGTGACGTGGGTGTCAAATGAGAGGTCACTTTCAACTTGGGTCCCCAGGTCTCTGATTACTTTTTCCGTACTTAATGGATTACCACCTATGTGGTAATTTGTGGGTACTTTGTTTTTTTCCAAAGGGGATGACTATACATTTTTTGGCATTTAGTTTAAGGCCATGACTCTGGCACCAGTCATCTGTTTCTGTGAGGTCCTTCTGAAGGATGTATGTGTCAGCTGGTGTATCGACTATGGCACCTAGTTTGCAGTCATCTGCGAACTTTGTCAGCCACAACCCCCCTATGTTTGCCTGCACGTCTGAGAAATAAATGCTGAACAAGAGGGGTCCCAAGACAGAGCCCTGTGGGACTCCACTTGTGACTGGCTTAGAGTCTGACATAGCTCCAGCTATTCTGACTTTGTGGGTTCTGTCCCTTAGCCAGTTTGCAAACCATCTTGTGACAAATGGGTTTACATTTAAGCTGTTGAGCTTGTCTATGATGCCTGAGTGGGGTATTGTGTCGAAGGCTTTTGCCAGATCCAGGTAGGCTGTATGAACTGCTTTGCCTTCATTGATTGCTCTAGTGACAGTTTCAAAAAAAGTCCACCAGGTTTAGAAGGCAGGATCTGCCTTTTACAAAGCTGAACTGGGTAGGGTCAATTGTCTGTAGGTACCCGATATCTTTGTTTATGAGTTCCATAATGATCCTTTCCATAGCTTTGCAGACCAGGCTGGTCAAGCTTATGGGGCAGTAGTTTCCAGGGTCCGTAGAGGTGCCACCTTTGTGGAGTGGGACCACTGTTGCTGTACGCCAGTGTTCAGGGACATATCCTGTAGCAAGGCTAAGATTAAACAGAATTCTTATGTGCGGGGTTAAGCTCCTCTAGGAGTTCACGTAGCACGCAACCCGGGACACTGTCTGGTCCCATGGATGATGTATTTTTAGCTTTGCTGAGAGCAGCTCTTACCTGGACATCTGAGATGTCAGGGAGGTTGCATTCAGCTGAGATAATTATTTCATCTTTTGGGGGAGAGGGAGGGGAGAAATTTGCACTGAACCTGTCTGCCAGTATGTTGGCAATATCTGTGGGTTCAGTGTATTTTTTGCCATTATGAACTAAATCTGAGCATATCTGGGGGTTTCCGCCCAGGTTTCTAACATAACTGAAGAAGGCCTTGTGGTTATCTTTAGTGTCCTTAGCAATTTTTCTCTCAAAGTTGGCCTTTGATGATTTTATGAGCGAATGTAGTTTTTTGCTAGTGCTGATCAGAGATGCCTTCCCTTTATGGGATTTTGCTCTGTCTTGCAGTAGCTTCCTTCTCTTGTTATAAAGTTTCTTTATGGCTGGGGTCCACCAGATAGGATGCCTGCCTTTGGTGGAAAGGGTCTTGGTTTTATTTGGGATGGCATGATCCATGCATTCTTGGAGATGTCCGTAAAAAGCATTTGTGAAGGATTCAGCAGTGTGGGATGTGGTTTCCACTGGCCCAGGGGGCTTGAAGGATACCATTTCAGCCTTAAGGAGTGTAAAGTTGGCTTTTGAGAAGTTTCTCACTGTGGTCTTTTGTGCTGGGGGTGGAGGTGGGATATGAATATCTAGGGTTATTAGTTTGTGGTCTGATCTCACTAGTGAGGGGTATACTTCCGGTGTTGAGCATTTTGTCCCCATGTTTGTGATGATCAGGTCAAGTATATTATTTCCCCTTGTGGGGGAGGTGACTAGTTGTTCCATCACATTTGAGTTGATGAATTCCAGGAACCTTTGGGCTAGGGTGTTGGGGCTTGAATAATGCACCCAGTCTATGTTTGGGTAGTTGAAGTCTCCCAATATGATGGTATTTGGTGAGACATTCATATCCTCCACTGTCTTCAGGAAGGCTGAATGGAGTTCCTGAGATTGAGAGGGTGGTCTGTAGCATGCTACAAGTTGTATAACAGTTTTGCCTACGGTAAGTTGCACATGGATGGTCTCTGATGCTTCGTGCATTGCCACTAACCTTGAGGTGTGGGTGTCTTTAAAGAATATGGACACTCCTCCTCCTTTTGTGGTTCGGCCTAGGTTTTGGGGCCGAAATGCATGATACAAGGTATAACCTGGTAGGGCTGGGGTGCTCTCAAGAGCCTTGAGCCAGGTTTCAGTTACTGCACAGACATCGATGCTTTCCATACTGAGGAGTGCTTCGAGAGCCTGCATCTTGAGATTTAGACTTCTGGCATTGAGCAGCATTACCCTTAGTTTTTTTCCTTTTTTGTTTTCTAAGGTGGTGGGTTTGTCTTTTGAGCCTTGCCTAAAAAAGGCACTATGGGGGTGGCAAGAGCCTTAGCCAATATCCGGAAGCCCAGTGATGACAGGTGCAAGCCATCCCTTGTGAAGTAGCGTGGCTTGTCCAGCATGTCATCGCAAGCAGACAGACATTGGATCCCCCTAGAACGACACCAGTAATTGAGCCAATTATTAAAGCTGATCTTGTCTTTGTATTGTGGCATCATTCTTGGTGAGGGCAAGATGCTGCTCAGGGTCAGGGTCATACCGGCCTGGGCTACATAATCAGAGAGCTCCTCTATGTCTCTTTTCATGTAGTCCAAGGAGGTATGTCTCAGGTCATTCACGCCGGCATGGACAATGACAGAGTCATATTTGTACTTGCTTTGGAGTGACCTGAGTGCTTGTGTTATGTGGTGGATCCTAGCACCCGACAGGCAGCTCACCATTACTCTCTCTTTGTTCAGCCTGGTAAGTGGGACATCAGTGTGTCTGACTATAGAGTCACCTATTACTAGTGTATCAGGCATGGTGTTTCACCTTAAGGGCTGTGATTGTTTGGCACACTGACTTTGTGTACTATGTGTTGCATGTGCAGTGTTTTGAGGTGGTGTTTTCTTGGGTGTCTGCTTTGGGAGCCTCTGTTGTTTTGGTAAGTTTTTTATTAGAGCCTCCGAGTATGTCTTTGTGTTTTATGTGTTTGGATTGCAGTTGTGGTTGGTTTATGTGAGACTGGGTTTGTTGTGTGTGTGGTTACCTTCTCCTCATGACTGGTCTTGCTAGTCCTGTGTTGAGAGAGTTCAGCCTCCAGTTTGGCTATATAGTTGCATCTCTCACATGTGTTTGTGTTTGTTGGGAGGAGGAGAGGGTTGTCTGTGTACATGAGACAATTGTAACATTGTCTCAGGATTCCCAGATTAACCAGCTGAACTGGAGAGGACGTCAGTAATATACCCCTCGACATGCCAGAATAGTATAAGGGAGTGATGTGAAACTGGGTCAGAGAGAGGACTTTGAAGGGAAGTGGGTATTAACATGGGTTGTAGGTGGATGTAGTGCTTACGTTAGTTTAAGGGTGCTTCACTTGAAAGAAAGGTTTTAGGAGCAAGTGCTAGGCTTATAATATAGCGAATAGACTGATTTTGTTGAAAGTAGAGCTTTCTTAAGGAAAAAACTGAAGTGTAGACTTGGCGGAGCCAGGAATAGTTTAAGCCTGTTTAACCGGCACTGCGCTATGCGCACAATCGCACAAAGCCGCGCAAACACGGATTTTAAACAGGGAACTTCAAAAGAGGTGGAAATGGTCCAAAACGACCAATTACTACAAGCTCTTGTGTTGAGGTCACTCCTTCAGGGACAGATTGGCTGTTCAAGCCTCCCCACTCCCACTGGTGAACAAAGAAACTTCCTTCTATCCAAGTAAGGCAATGGACAACACAGGGACTACACCACAGTCCAGGATACAGCAAAGCCTGTACACTGGTCTAAACTAGTCGAGAAAAGGTGGGAAAACAAGGATTTTTTTTTTTTTTTTTTTTTTTTTGGGTTAAAAAGTACACAGAAATGCAGGAAAAACAGTAATAAATCACTTACACAGGCTAGCGCACTTTAGTGGGCAGCCTCAACAGTTAAATTTAACAAACAAACTTTTGACCAACTAACTTAAGTGCAGATAATGTACAATGCAAAAAACAGGTAATAGGGCAGTTTAAACTTGTTCAAAGTAAGAAAAAGAAGGTCTCTCAGGTAAAACAGCAAAAAAATACTTAGATCAGGAAAGTAGTTGCTTTTCTCAGTTCTCTTCTGCTAGCACCACTCTGCAGGACCACGAGGCCTCTGGTTATTCTAGCATATTTCTATAGAGCAAATATGTCAAATATGTCCCTATTTCTGGGTCATTGTTCCCTGCCATTATTTTTGCCTTTGTCCAGATGTCTTGCACTAACAGAATGAAAGCGATCTGTTAAGCCCTGGTGATCACTGTGGCATTCTGCACAAAACCATAGACCTTCAGTACTTAGACTTAAACAAGATTGCTATCCATGTTTGCTTACACTGTTTCCTGGCCAGCAACACTGTTGCCGGTCACAAAACCTCACTTTAGGTTTAAATGCCGTGTGCGGCATAAATATGCAACAAGCACTGCTGCTCAATGTGCATCACCACACACACATGTAAACTCTGTATAGGCTTTGCTCTGCTCAATGTGCATCACTACACACACATGTAAACTCTGTATAGGCTTTGCTCTGCTCAATGTGCATCACCGCACACACATGTAAACTCTGTATAGGCTTTTCTCTGCTCAATGTGCATCACCGCACACACATGTAAACTCTGTATAGGCTTTGCTCTGCTCAATGTGCATCACCACACACACATGTAAACTCTGTATAGGCTTTGCTCTGCTCAATGTGCATCACCACACACACATGTAAACTCTGTATAGGCTTTGCTCTGCTCAATGTGCATCACTGCACACACATGTAAACTCTGTATAGGCTTTGCTCTGCTCAATGTGCATCACTGCACACTCATGCAAACTCTATATAGGCTTTGCTTGAAGTCTTCACAGAGTTTACTGAATCCCAGGCTATGTTTATTACTCTGACAAGACCAGATCTCTCTTTCTAATCCCCTCTACCTACAATATTATCTGCTTTAATCTTGCCTTATGGGCAGTGCTGCACTGGGGCACATGCTCCAGCTGTGAAACTGTGTAGCCCAGTTCTTGGTACAGTAAAAAAAAAAAAAAATATATATATATATATATATATATATATATATATAAAGAAAGAAAATGTCTTTTTTTTGTCTGCCAAGATCACAAGTTCATGATTCCCGTGAACATGATAGCCACGTGTGTTGCTTGCTGCTCCAGTCTTGGGTCTCTAGTCTTTCACTGGCTCAAATGCTAAGCCAATAACAGCAGTGAATGTTTCTTAACTATGAAAAAGTGCGGTCTTTGTCTGCCATATTTTGCTCAGATAGGTGTGTGTTCAGATTCTTTCACTTACATGCTTTACCTCTGATCAGATTAAGGACTTAATTACTTAATTAGTGTCAACAGACTATTGGCAATGTACCTTGGACATCCAAGGATTTAATTATTTAGTCAGAGTCAGGCCAGAAAACCTCTGCTTTATCTCTAATCAGCAACAGAGTGGAACATGTAACTCGGACTGCCAAGAGTTTAATTGCTTAGTCAGTGTTAAACCATCAGTCTTCTGCTTTACCTTCAGTCAGCAGTATCAGCAGACTGCGTAACACAGACCCCTAAAGGATTGTTCTGGTAAACAACTGAGGATCAAAATCAGTAATGGCAGTTTTTAGAGTTTGTTAGCTTTATGCATACAAATCGTTAAATATATGTAAGTTATATATATATTTATAGATATATATAGATACACACACACACATATACATACAGTACATATATAAATAAATATATAACCAGGTAAACCCGCTTTTTTAGGGGCAACCCATGAGTCTTCTCCAGTTAAGTAACTTGCTCAGAATCACACAATAGGCAAATGGAGGTAGAAAGAATTAAACCCTCTATGTATGATTGCAGGACTGCAGGAAGCAGCTCTTTAAGAGATTGGAGCCTTAATCCTCTGCACCAGCTGCCAGACCATCATTAACTTCTTTTTTTTTTCTGGTAAAAGAATGCATTTGTTAGTTGACTGTAAACAAAACTGCTCAGTATGAATTCTACACATTTAATGTTAATACTTTAATGGTGAATGCATTTTTATTTTAGCTTAGTTTTAAAGGCACGTGAGTGTGAAATGCACTGTGTTTGAGTTACAATAGTTCTTCTAGCACTTGGTGCAGATGAGTAAGGCTATGAGGCGTGAAAGAGCTGCTTTCTGTAGTGCAGGCTTTGATTCCATCTGCCTTTGTTTGACAACTGTGGGACTTTGACCAAGTCACTTCAACAGACAGTGCTTCTGGGCTACTTGTGTCCAGTGGCTGTCCCAAGGTGTTAGAAATGAGTTACACATTTGTCTTTTGAATTACTATACCCTTCACATAGCCACTATTTGATTATGAATCCCAGCACATAACTTGTACTTTAATGAGTTGTTAGATGCATTGCCAATAAATGTGAGTTTAAGAGAAGTTTACTGTTATTCGTGCTAAGAGTGTTTTGCTTTTTTAGCAACTGACTGTCATTGCTTTTTTTGTGAACCTTTCATTAAGAATATTTTTAAATTAAATCCAAAAAGCTTTAAATTAAACACAAATCTTTCTGATAATTTTAAAAGTAAAGAAAAAATTGGTATGTATACTGACAGGTATGAACAGTGTTTTATGGTAAGTGAGGAGAGGGAGACAAATAATAGGCCATTGGTATGGCTGCAGAGTAGAGGCCTAGTCCATTACCCCACCTATATCCCCATTTTACCATATTCCAACTCTGTAAGCACAATGCATCTGGAAACTGTAGTACTGATGTGCCCTGAAGCTTAAATGATGACATCAGCTACAGTGGTGATGCAGATTACAATTCCCATGATGCAATGCACTCAGCTAAGTTAGCCAGCCTATAAATGTTACCAGATACATGCCACTTTATGAAGGTTGTGGGAATTTGCTAGAGAAAGAACAAAGGATGACTAATTGGAAGGGAGCAGCATCTACTGTTTGTTACCAATAGCATAGACCAGTCTCAGTTTTTTTTCAGATACTGAATTCAGACAGTAACATATTAGAACAGTAAAGGCTAAGAAATTCCTAATCCTGCACACATGCCTTACTTTAAGTTTTCTATTTATTTTTGGCATGTCTTGACTTTTGCAGCTCAAATTTAGCTTTAGTATAAACATGTGACCATAATAAACAGAATAAGGATACCGTACACTTCTTCTGTTTCATAATGGTCACATGTTTATTTGTAACCCTCAATTAAATTTTTAGAAATATACAGTGAGCTGTTACTTTGAATGCTCAACATTAGAAGGATGAGACTAAAACAAATTATGCAATTTGTCTATCCAAAAAAAGTAGAATGCTAAAGCATGATAGAGAACCAGTGATCAGTCAACGAGTTCACCCCATTGTTTGGGATTTGGGAACTTATGGGGACAGTGACCTAACTTTTGCCCAACGTGTCAATTGTTGTTAGAAAGTCCTTCTATATTGTACAGTTTATTAGCAATGGGAATGTGTCTCGATTTAGGGATGTCATTTTCCCCCCTTTACTCTGACCTCATTAGGACAATCATTGAATATAATACCCCCTTTGGCATCTGTCCAGACACATGCAATAACTGGAATGTCCGCCAAGAGATCTTACTAAAAGAATATGAGGCCTAAACAATATGTTCTTCTAGACCAACTCAAAGCCCTGTCACTATACTTTGTATCCTACAGACTGTGAAGAGGTGACCTGTGCCTAGCATACAAGGCATCCTCCAATCCATAACTGATGGATTTACAGCACATCAGCAAGTCAAATGGCATCAAACATACTCTGTCTAGGGATCTAAATCTCTTCTCCAATATCAACAGAACAGTTTGGAGGGACAGGTATTTTTCACAGAGGATATTGCTGCTATGAAACACCTACAATAAATGAAGTTCTTCCCTGTCCATTTACAAGTGCAACTTAGATCTGTTAATGAGAAAGAGAAATTTTACCCCAGTACTACTAATTAATCTCCTAAATGCTTTATCCCATGCATGCGTCCCCTCAAATTATCTATGATATAATCCCAGTTATTCTCTTTAAGGGTAATATATAATTATTGACCATGGGATGGGTAAGGCCAATCTATAACCAAATGGGAGAGGTTATTTTGAGCACAAAAAGAGAAATTGTCTAGGCTTAAAATAGCCCACAAGGGCAGGTAGTCTATAAATTACCTATGATAAAAAGCATTGAAAGAATAACAAAAATATAAAACTCCATACTATGTTGAATACTTCAGAAAGTTTTGCAGTTGTAATAAAATGCAAATAAATGAAGACAAAATCTATACTATACTAACTTTCAGAATAGGAGTAAACACAATCCTAAAAAAATTCTGGATGGCTATTATAGAAATCTTGTATCCTAGCCAAAAATTCAACACTAACCCCTCTCTCAATATCTCACCAATTGAAACCACAATGCAATTCATCTCTTAATTTATAGATATTATACCATCAATGACTAAGGAATCCTCAACATCTATTCCCAACCCTGCCCAGCAGCCACATACCACTGTATCTACAGTCACCTTCAAACCTGCGCCCACCTCCTACATAAAACTAATCTTAAACATATTTAAACTGTGCTCTTCTTCAGCTGATGACCTACCAAGTGAGTACCTTAAAAGAGCAGCCAACAGCATTGCCTATCCTGTCTTAATCCTTTTATATAGGTCAGTCCAGAAATTCCACATTCCCTCTCTCAGGAAAAAGTCACACATTATTCCATTGCAGAAAGGAGGAAATTAAATAGACATTACTAACTTTAAACCTATAGCAACCTTATCCCGTCTCTCCAAACACTTGAAAAATGTTTTAAAAAAAGTTTCTAATCTCCTGCAGGAAGAACCTTTCCTCCTCATAACATGGATTCTGTTCTTCCCATAGTACTAACAATACATTTTTTAACATATATAGATACTGTCAGTAAAGCTAAAGATAACAGCAAACTAGTCTCCTCCTTATATCTAGAGTTGTCTGAAGCCTTCAACTCAGTTTGTTGTAGCAAACTTCTTCATATGTCCTCACTAGGTCTCTCTCATTCCACCTTTCTATAATTCAAACACTAATCATCCAACAGGTATTAGTCAGTGAAATGGCACTCCAACCTGTCTCCATATCTCACAGTCATAACCAGTGTACCACACGGCTCTGTCCTTGGTCCCCTCTTCTTTAAGATTCGCACTAACACCCTCCACAAAACAGGCCTCCCTAAAACAGTGCACAGATGACTCCACACTCATTTGCACATCTGACAATGTGGCACGTGTCCAAGAAATTACTCAGAAAGCTTTAACAGCCACTGAAACATAGCTTTATCACTCTTAACTCATTCTCAACCAAAAAAAAAAAAAACATTACTACTTTTTTCTCCAAATCCAACTTTCATGAAAAATGCCCTTTCTCTTGGCAATACAAGTACTGAAGTCACTTCTCATAGCAAATTATTAGGGATGATAGTGGATGATGATCTTAAATTTGACCTGAATATGCATTGCATAAGAAAAACTCATCAAAAACTAGGGATGCTTTACAGAGCCAAAAACCTTCTCACCAATGTAACTAAAACTACACTTGACACTAATTATCTCTTCCCCACACTTCTTTATGGTGGCCTCATCTTTATTAACCTCCAGGTGCCATAAGAATCAAATTTGAACAATGCTATAACAAGCCTGCTAAATTTGCAGCAAATATACCTTTCAGAACACACCACTGTATAGCACTAAAAAGCCTAAATTGCTTAGAACTACCCCATCAGCTAACGTATTCATAGATTCTTACCACCTATAAATTTGTCCAACATCCTTCTGATTGTCCACACTAAATAACATTCTACACAACTATCTTCTTTAGCTGGTCATTATGATCCAATGAACAAAAACTCCTGTCTGGCCACAAACCTATCAGATATGCTGGCCATTGTCTGTACTCAAACTACGTTACTAAGGCCTGAACTCCTTATCTCTATCCATCAGGTTCCATCCTTCAGAAGCATTTTGCAAGACGTCTTAGCCAAAAGCTGACTGTTCTTGTCCAACACCCGACAACATCTCTATATGTTGGCAAATACATATTCATACCTACATCACACTCTTTCACTTCTTCATTTGCTTCCTTACTTCCATCAATTTTTCTCTCCATCTTCTTCTCTAAATATACCATAAGCCTGCTTTTTTCTTACTTTGTATTGCAATGTTTTTTATTATACTACCTTACCTTTAATTTCTCTATAAACTGGTTAAACATTCTATCAATATTAAATCATTGTCATACAAGTTGTAGCTATTCATAACCAATGTTTTTACATTATGTCTAATTTGGTATAATTATTTAAACTGTATTTGATTATTGTATTATTTTTAAAGACTGTAAAATATTATTCTTAAAATGTTTTGTAATGCTTTGAAGTTTTTCTCTCCGGGCCTTTTCAGAAAATGAACTCCTGCCCAGCTGGAATTTCCTGGTAATCAAATGTCAATAAATAATAATAATAAAAAGATGTTCTTGTATTAATACTTTAGAGCTTTTCTTTGATAATTAAATGTCAGATCAATATAAGTAAAAATAAATTGTTGGTTATCCTGTTTTACTTTTTTTTTTACAATGTCTTTTTTGCGCAAATTTGCCTCTAGTATAACAGTGGGATCATAATGAAACAGAATAAGCATAGAGTAAGGTTGTTCTGTAAAAGTATGGCTTCATTTTTATTTCTCAGTCCCTGTCCTGTTTGTGCAAATAAGATTGTTAATATGACCTTATATGTAATAAAACTACATGTGGTGGTATGTTGAAGAGCGTAATTCAGTTTACCAGCATACTTTGACTGGAAGATGTTGAAAAGATTCAGATTTATGCATGTGTACTCATGTGCTTGTGTGTGTGTGTGTATGAGTGATAGCACAGTGCGACTTAAGTTTATTTAGTTACAAACTTTGAGCAGTTAACCAAAAACAGAATAGCCTAAAGTTGCTTTTTTGTGGGGGGACTGCTTGGCTTGCCCTCCTGGGGCCCTGGACTTTTACAACTTGAGTTGTTTCTAGTCCAAGGCTCTGGACAGTCTCTAATGTTAGAAGAACTGGGTGTGAAGTGAAACACACTATCCCACCTTTTATAACTGTTAGAAAACTTTTGATGCCGAGAAGTAATGCAAAAGGAATTACATTGCAACCAAGTGCCAGTTCTGGCAAACAATGGGAGACTCAGCATCCAAACAACATTTTATAAGTATAAAGTAACCTTTTAACCATGCCGTGAGCAGCCTTCCTAAGAGTATAAAGTAACATTTTAACCATGCAGTGAGCTTTCTTCCTACAAGTATAAAATAACCTTTTAACCATGCAGTGAGCTTCCTTCCTACAAGTATAAAGTAACCTTTTATCCAGGCAGTGAGCGCCTATCTACAAGTATAAAGTAACCTTTTAACAATGCAGTGAGCTTCATTCCAAGTATAAAGTAACCTTTTAACCATGCAGTGAGCTTCCTTCCTAGAAGTATACAATAACCTTTGATCAATGCAGTAAGCTCCTGTCTACAAGTATAAAGTAACCTTTTAACCATGCAGTGAGCTTCCTTCAGACAAGTATAAAGTAACCTTTTAACCATGCAGTGAGCTTCCTTCCTACAAGTATTAATTAAAGTTTTAAACATGTAGTGAGCTTCCTTCCTACAAGTATTAAGTAACCTTTTAACCATGCAGTGAGCTTCCTTCCTACATGTATAAAGTAACGTTTTATCCATGTAGTGAGCTCCTATCTTGCAAGTTTAAATAAACCTTTTAACCATGCAGTGAACTTCCTTCCTACAAGTATAAAGTAACCTTATAACCATGCAGTGAGCTTCCTTCCTACAAGTATAAAGTAACCTTTTAACCATGCAGTGAGCTTCCATCCTACAATTATAAAGTAACCTTTTAACCATGCAGTGAGCTTCCTACAAGTATAAGATAACCTTTTAACCACGCAGTGAGCTTCCTTCCTACATGTATAAAGTAACCTTTTATCCATGCAGTGAGCTCCTATCTACAAGTATAAAGTAACATTTTAACCATGCAGTGAGCTTCCTTCCTACAAGTATAAAGTAACCTATTAACCATGCAGGGAGCTTCCTTCCTACAAGCATAAAGTAACCTTTTAACCATGCAGTGAGCTTCCTTCCTACAAGTATAAAGTAACCTTTTTTACCTTGCACTGAGCTTCCTTCCTGCAAGTATAAAGTAACCTTTTAACCATGCAGTGAGCTTCCTTCCTACAAGTATAAAGTAACCTTTTAACCATGCAGTGAGCTTCCTTCCTACAAGTATAAAGTAACCTTTTAACCATGCAGGGTGCTTTCTTCCTACAAGTATAAAGTAACCTTTTAACCATTTATTTATTTATTTATTTATTTATTTATTTATTTATTTATATTTGTTGACCGGGAGTATCCGACTGGATGAAGGTGCATTTTCAGCAGAGGCCCGGGGAGAAAAGCTCCACAGTTAAAATAAACAGACAGTAGTTACATTGGATTACATAGCGATTAACAATTTAGATAGCAGTTACTTACAACATATTTACAGATGAAGAACATAGTACAAAAGTAGACAACTAGAATCTTTATCTGTGAAGTACATAATAGATATTAACAAATGTTACAATAAGAAGTTCCTGCTGTATAATAAGTCCTAGGCTTATGAGCATTTGAGCTTGCTATAATCAAGGTAGTTAGTGGAGTGGATAGTAAGGTAGTGGTTGGATAGGGTGGGTGATATTAGAGTGGGAGTTGAAAGGGCATAGCCAGCATGTTTTTAGGTGCGCTTTTAGTATTGTTTTGAAGTGGGTGCATGATGGTATGGAGGTAATTGTGGGTGGGAGGGAGTTCCATTATTTGGCTATGGCACAAGAGAATAGTGCTTCACCAGCAGAGTTATTGGCTTTAGTGATCTGTAAGTGATTTTTGTTGCTGGATCTTAGTGGTCTGGTGGTGCGATAGGGTTGGAGTAGATTCTGGAGGGATGGGACATTTAGTGGATGGTTTACTAGTTTGTGGGCGAGTGAGAGTTGATACCATTGAAGGAGGTGAGGGAGTTCAAGCCATCCCAGTTCAGCAAGTGAGAGACAGTGGTGATTACAGTAGGATGTCCCTGTGGTGAATTTGGCGATTTTGTTGTAGCAGGTCTCTAGCTTGTTTAGATCGCATTGCCTTAGGTTGGTATATATTGGAGAGGCATAAAGTAGGGTGGAGATAAGGTGGGAATCTGCTATTGAAATCTTTGCTGCTTTGGTGAGAAGCTGCTTATTTCTGTATAACACTCCTACTTTTTTGGGGACTTTTTTATGGTCATGGATATGTGAATGTCAAATTTTAGTTTATTGTCTATTTCCACTCATAGCAATCTGGTGTGTTCAGTTGGGTATATAGTGGTGTTGTCTTTTGCTGTGATGTTAAAGTGAGAGTTGTTCTGAGTACATTTGGTGGGTTGGAAGATGAGTAGTTTAGTTTTGTTTGGGTTGAGTATTAATTGGGCATTGGATAACCAAGTTTCAACAGAGGAAAAGGCTTCCTGTGTGACTTTTTCAGTTTGGGTAGGGACTGGGCTGAGCAGATGATGGTTGAGTCATCTACATATTGTATGAGTGTGCCATGTTTGGTGGCAGAGGCTAGATTATTGGTGAAAACAGAGAAGAGCAGGGGTCCAAGGATGGATCCTTGGGGAACCCCTATGGAGACAAGTAGTTGGGGAGATATGTCATTCTGCCAAACAATGGATTGTTGGTGAGATAACTCTGAAACCAGTTGGTGACTGATTGTGAGAAGGATATGTTATTGAGGACAGAGATAAGTTGTTTGTGTGGGACCATGTCAAATGCTTTAGATAGGTCTAGGAAAGTACCAGAGGAGAGATAGCCATTGTTTTTATGCTGAAGGATAGTGTTAGTAAAGGAGAGTAAGGCAGTGGTGGTGCTATGGTTTGGTCGGAAACTATGCTGAGTATTGGAAAGGAGGTTGTTAGTAAGGAGGTAGTCTGAGACCTGAGAGTGTATGCATCTCTCTAGTATTTTCAGGAGTGGAGAGAGAATAGCTATGGGGCGGTAATTGGTTCATTCTGTGGAGGGTCCGCCTTTGTGGAGGGGAATTATATGTGATACTTTCCACAGTGTGGGAATGTAACTTTCTGACAGAGATTGGTTAATCAAGATGGACACTGGGTAGGCCAGAGCATCAGCTGTGATTTGTAAGTATTCACTTGGGAGGTTGTCTGCTGCTAATTCTTTGAGGGAATGAGATGAATGTGAGTGGGTTAAAGTTTAGTTTTTTACGTATTTGACGGTAGATGACAGGTTTAGCTTGGTATAGGTATTTATTGAGTTGGAATGTTGGGGAGTGATCACTGAGGCTATCTGATAAGCAGCCTGTTATATATAACTGGGGGCTCTTACTGACTAGTATCCAATTGAGGGTCGTGTGCTTGCTGGAGTTTTTATTTATTCTGGTTGGAGACTGGACTAGTTGGGTGAAGCCATGAAGGTTTACATGATGGGTTGGATGGTTGCCAGAACAGGATTGCCAGTCAATACTGAAATCACCTAAAATGATAGTTTCTAGGGGGAGATGGTGGGTAGACCAGCTGAGGAGGTATTCTAGTGGAGGGATGTTTTGGCCAGGTGGGAAGTAGCATCCAATTATGTTGATGGTTTTGTTTGGGTTTTATTTTGAGGTTGGTATATATTATTTCTTCATTGCCAATTTGCCTAACCATACAGTGAGATTCCTTCCTACAAGTATAAAGTAACATTTTAACCATGCAGTGAGCTTCCTTCCAACAAGTATAAAGTAACCCTTTTAACCATGCAGTGAGCTTCCTTCCTACAAGTATTAAGTAACATTTTAACCATGCAGTGAGCTTCCTTCCTACAAGTATAAAGTAAACTTTTAACCATGCAGTGAGCTTCCTTCCTACAAGTATAAAGTAACCTTTTAACAATGCAGTGAGCTTCCATCCTACAAGTGAAAAGTAACTTTTTAACCATGCAGTGAGCTTCCTTCCTACAAGTATAAAGTAACCTTTTATCCATGCAGTGAGCTCCTATCTACAAGTATAAAGTAACCTTTTAACCATGCACTGAGCTTCCTTCTTACAAGTATAAAGTAACATTTTAAACATGCAGTGAGCTTCCTTCCTACAAGTATAAAGTAACATTTTAACCATGCAGTGAGCTTCCTTCCTACAAGTATAAGATAACCTTTTAACCATGCAGTGAGCTTCCTTCCTACCAGTATAAAGTAACATTTTAACCATGCAGTGAGCTTCCTTCCTACAAGTATAAAGTAACCTTTTATCCATGCAGTGAGCTCCTATCTACAAGTATAAAGTAACCTTTTAACCATGCACTGAGCTTCCTTCTTACAAGTATAAAGTAACCTTTTAACCATGCAGTGAGCTTCCTTCCTACAAGTATAAGATAACCTTTTAACCATGCAGTGAGCTTCCTTCCTACAAGTATAAAGTAACCTTTTAACCATGCAGTGAGCTTCCTTCCTACAAGTATAAAGTAACCTTTTAACCATGCAGGGAGCTTTCTTCCAACAAGTATAAAGTAACCTTTTAACCATTTATTTTTTTTTTTATATTTGTTGACCGGGAGTATCCGACTGGATGAAGGTGCATTTTCAGCAGAGGCCCGGGGAGAAAAGCTCCACAGTTAAAATAAACAGACAGTAGTTACATTGGATTACACAGCGATTAACAATTTAGATAGCAGTTACTTACAACATATTTACAGATGAAGAACATAGTACAAAAGTAGACAACTAGAATCTTTATCTGTGAAGTACATAATAGATATTAACAAATGTTACAATAAGAAGTTCCTGCTGTATAATAAGTCCTAGGCTTATGAGCATTTGAGCTTGCTATAATCAAGGTAGTTAGTGGAGTGGATAGTAAGGTAGTGGTTGGATAGGGTGGGTGATATTAGAGTGGGAGTTGAAAGGGCATAGCCAGCATGTTTTAGGTGCTTTTAGTATTGATTTGAAGTGGGTGCATGATGGTATGGAGGTAATTGTGGGTGGGAGGGAGTTCCATTATTTGGCTATGGCACAAGAGAATAGTGCTTCACCAGCAGAGTTATTGGCTTTAGTGATCTGTAAGTGATTTTTGTTGCTGGATCTTAGTGGTCTGGTGGTGCGATAGGGTTGGAGTAGATTCTGGAGGGATGGGACATTTAGTGGATGGTTTACTAGTTTGTGGGCGAGTGAGAGTTGATACCATTGAAGGAGGTGAGGGAGTTCAAGCCATCCCAGTTCAGCAAGTGAGAGACAGTGGTGATTACAGTAGGATGTCCCTGTGGTGAATTTGGCGATTTTGTTGTAGCAGGTCTCTAGCTTGTTTAGATCGCATTGCCTTAGGTTGGTATACACTGGAGAGGCATAAAGTAGGGTGGAGATAAGGTGGGAATCTGCTATTGAAATCTTTGCTGCTTTGGTGAGAAGCTGCTTATTTCTGTATAACACTCCTAGTTTTTTGGGGACTTTTTATGGTCATGGATATGTGAATGTCAAATTTTAGTTTATTGTCTATTTCCACTCATAGCAATCTGGTGTGTTCAGTTGGGTATATAGTGGTGTTGTCTTTTGCTGTGATGTTAAAGTGAGAGTTGTTCTGAGTACATTTGGTGGGTTGGAAGATGAGTAGTTTAGTTTTGTTTGGGTTGAGTATTAATTGGGCATTGGATAACCAAGTTTCAACACATGAAAAGGCTTCCTGTGTGACTTTTTTCAGTTTGGGTAGGGACTGGGCTGAGCAGATGATGGTTGAGTCATCGGCATATTGTATGAGTTTGCCATGTTTGGTGGCAGAGGCTAGATTATTGGTGAAAACAGAGAAGAGTAGGGGTCCAAGGATGGATCCTTGGGGAACCCCTATGGAGACAAGAAGTTGGGGAGATATGTCATTCTGCCAAACAATGGATTGTTGGCGGTCAGACAGGTAACTCTGAAACCAGTTGGTGACTGATTGTGAGAAGGATAGGTTATTGAGGACAGAGATAAGTTGTTTGTGTGGGACCATGTCAAATGCTTTAGATAGTTCTAGGAAAGTACCAGAGGAGAGATAGCCATTGTTTTTATGCTGAAGGATAGTGTTAGTAAAGGAGAGTAAGGCAGTGGTGGTGCTATGGTTTGGTCGGAAACTATGCTGAGTATTGGAAAGGAGGTTGTTAGTAAGGAGGTAGTCTGAGATCTGAGAGTGTATGCATCTCTCTTGTATTTTGGAGAGTGGAGCGAGAATAGCTATGGGGCGGTAATTGGCTAGTTCTGTGGAGGGTCCGCCTTTGTGGAGGGGAATTATATGTGATATTTTCCACAGTGTGGGAACGTAACTTTCTGACAGAGATTGGTTAATCAAGATGGACACTGGGTAGGCCAGAGCATCAGCTGCAATTTGTAGGTATTCACTTGGGAGGTTGTCTGCTGCTAATTCTTTGATGAGATGAATGTGAGTGGGTTAAAGTTTAGTTTTTTACGTATTTGTCGGTAGATGACAGGTTTAGCTTGGTATAGGCATTTATTGAGTAGGAAAGTTGGGGAGTGATCACTGAGGCTATCTGATAAGCAGCCTGTTATATATGACTGGGGGCTCTTACTGACTAGTATCCAATTCGGGGTAGAGTGTTTGCTGGAGGTTTTATTTATCCTGGTTGGAGACTGGACAAGTTGGGTGAAGCCATGAAGGTTTACATGATGGGTTGGATGGTTGCCAGAACAGGATTGCCAGTCAATACTGAAATCACCTAAATGATAGTTTCTTGGGGGAGATGGTGGGTAGACCAGCTGAGGAGGTATTCTAGTGGATGGATGTTTTGGCCAGGTGGGAAGTAGCATCCAATTATGTTGATGGTTTTGTTTGGGTTTTAATTTGAGGTTGGTATATATTATTTCTTCATTGCCAATTTGCCTAACCATACAGTGAGCTTCCTTCCTACAAGTATAAAGTAAACTTTTAACCATGTAGTGAGCTTCCTTCCAACAAGTATAAAGTAAACCTTTTAATCATACAGTGAGCTTCCTTCCTACAAGTATTAAGTAACATTTTAACCATGCAGTGAGCTTCCTTCCTACAAGTATAAAGTAAACTTTTAACCATGCAGTGAGCTTCCTTCCTAGAAGTATAAAGTAACCTTTTAACCATGCAGTGAGGTTCCTTCCTACAAGTGAAAAGTAACTTTTTAACCAGGCAGTGAGCTTCCTTCCTACAAGTATAAAGTAACCTTTTATCCATGCAGTGAGCTCTTATCTACAAGTATAAAGTAACATTTTAACCATGCAGTGAGCTTCCTTTTTACAAGTATAAAGTAACATTTTAAACATGCAATGAGCTTCCTTCCTGCAAGTATAAAGTAACCTTTTTATCCATGCAGTGAGCTCCTATCTACAAGTATAAAGTAACCTTTTAACCATGTACTGAGCTTCCTTCCTATAAGTATAAAGTAACCTTTTAACCATGCAGTGAGCTTCCTTCCTACAAGTATAAAGTAATCTTTTAAACATGAAGTGAACTTCTTTCCTACAAGTATAAAGTAACCTTTTAACCATGCAGTGAGCTTTCTTCCTACAAGTATAAAGTAACCTTTTCACCATGCAGTGAGCTTACGTCCTATAAGTAATAAGTAACCTTTTAACCATGCAATGAGCTTCCTTCATACAAGTATAAAGTAACTTTTTAACCATGCAGTGAGCTTCCTTCCTAAAAGTATAAAGTAACCTTTTAACCATGCACTGAGCTTCCTTCCTACAAGTATAAAGTAACCTTTCAACCATGCAGTGAGTTTCCTTTCTACAAGTATAAATTAACCTTTTAATCATGCACTGAGCTTCCTTCTTACAAGTATAAAGTAACTTTTTAACCATGCAGTGAGATTCCTTCCTACAAGTATAAAGTAACCCTTTAACCATGCAGTGAGCTTCCATCCTACAAGTCAAAAGTAACCATTTAACCATGCAGTAGGCTTCCTTCCTACAAGTATAAAGTAACATTTTATCCATGTAGAGAGCTCCTATCTTGCAAATAAAAAGAAACATTTTAACCATGCACTGAGCTTCCTTCCTACAAATATAAGTTAACCTTTTAACCATGCAGTGAGCTTCCTTCCTACAAGTATAAAGTAACATTTTAACCGTGCAGTGAGCGTCCTTCCTACAAGTATAAAGTAACATTTTATCCATGCAGTGAGCTCCTATTTACAAGTATAAGATAACCTTTTAACCATGCACTGAGCTTCCTTCCACAAGTATAAAGTAACATTTTAACCATGCAGTGAGCTTCCTTCCTACAAGTATAAAGTAACCTTTCAACCATGCAGTGAGCTTCCTTCCAGCAAGTATAAAGTAACCTTTTAACCATGCAGTGAGCTTCCTTCCTACAAATATTAAGTAACCTTTTAACCATGCAGTGAGCTTCCTTCCTACAAGTATAAAGTAACCTTTTAACCATGCAGTGAGCTTCCTTCCTACAAGTATAAAGGAACCTTTTATCCATGCAGTGAGCTCCTATCTATACGTATAAAGTAACATTTTAACCATGCACTGAGCTTCCTTCTTACAAGTATAAAGTAACTTTTTAACCATGCGGTGAGCTTCGTTCCTACAAGTGTAAAGTATCCTTTTAAACATGCAGTGAGCTTCCTTCCTACAAGTATAAGATAACCTTTTAACCATGCAGTGAGCTTCCTTCCTACAAGTATAACATAACATTTTATCCATGCTGTGAGCTCCTATCTACAAGTATAAAGTAACCTTTTAACCATGCAGTGAGCTTCCTTCCTACAAGTATAGGATAACCTGTTAAACATGTAGTGAGCTTCCTTCCTACTAGTATAAATTAACATTTTATGCAAGCTGTGAGCTCCTATCTACAAGTATGAAGTAACCTTTTAACCATGCAGTGAGCTTCCATCCTACAAGTATAAAGTAACCTTTTAACCATGCTGTAAGCTTCCTTCCTACAAGTATAAAGTAACCTTTTAACCATGCAGTGAGCTTCCTTCCTACAAGTATAAAGTAACCTTTTAACCATGCAGTGAGCTTCCTTCCTACAAGTATAAAGTAACCTTTTAACCATGCAGTGAGCTTCCTTCCTACAAGTATAAAGTAACCTTTTAACCATGCAGTGAG
>NC_056747.1:94621708-94716708 GCF_019279795.1 Protopterus annectens
CGAGGCCTTTGCAGTGACCTCCTTCAGTAGAATGACACTATGGCCATTTATACATTATCTCATAATTTGCTGTCATGCAAAATTATGACTCCTCCAGTAAATAAATAGTAAAGCTAATTAAATAAAAAATGCATTCCAGCATTTTACTGAGAAAATTGAGACAGTTTACAAGAAACAGGTCATCTTTGCCACTTGTTGTAGTTTCATTTTCAGCATACACAGTGGGTTTAAAAGGTAAGCACTCTAAGGGGTAGTGTCACAATTATTAGTGGCTATCACAGTTTTACCCATTACTTTTTGTACTAATACTGCAGTCTACTACTTGACCCGCAGTAGTGGTGCTGCGTTAGCGTTGTCGCCTCACAGCAAGAGCGTCTTCTATGTGGAGGCATGCGTGAATGGGCGTGCCTTCGTTGAAGGTTGTGCGTCAGAGCTGGTAACTTGGCACATAAAAATCCACTACCAAACATTAGCGGACCGGAGTTCTGCTGTGGCGACCCCTAACCGGGATAAGCCGAAAGACACAACAGCTGCAGTCTACTACTTGTCTATTTACACGCTTATCAGTTCAGTGGGTTTGGTTTGTTTTCCTTTTCATTTGTATCCCACAGTGTGAGATCAGTGGAATATAGTATTAAGAAACATTGAGCTTTGTTTGAACATACATATGCATTTATATAACATACTTTAGTTTGTTTCAGTTTTTTAATCTTTTTCACCACTGAGCTCCATGTAACTTCATGCAATAGAAGCCCCTTCTCTGTACTTACTGCCCCAAGTCCCCTTTATCAGTCAGTTTGTAACTGGTGACCCTAAATGTCGCCATAGGGACGTTCGGCTGTGACACCATCATTTACTGCCTAGCACTGGTAAGGACTTTCTACTTGCCTCATTCCTGCACTTTGTATTCATGTAGTGCTAACATAATGGCTTTGGATCCCACAGGCTGCTGTGCATAGGCCTGTATCCTGCTGCACAAGACTAAAGCACACCCGCAGGCTGTGTATCTCTGGTGTGTACCTGAGGTCAGTCCTTTCATGTCACTGTCACCACCCCACCTTCCCCCATCATTCTCTTATTTCTTGTATGATGATCTAGGATGGGACCTCCAAATCATATTCCATTGGGAGGGATAGATGGATGGAAATAAATCACTTAAAACAGAAGGCTGATAGCATAAGTTGCTCAAGTGGAGGAAAATCGTACCCAACTTTCTTTTTAGAATTATTGTGATAGATAGTGGTTTACATCCTGCATTCATTAAATGGAGATCTGCAGTTCTCCAGTTTTGAAAGTGACCAGTTGTTATTTCTTTTTAATGTATAAAAATATAGTCCTAACTTCTGTCTGATTTAATTCTGATCTCCCTCCATGCTGTTTTTTTTTCTAGTAGAAAGAAGCTGATGTCATTTATGCTTTTGTTTTTAAAACTGATACATGCCTCTGCAGTTAGGATAAAATGAGTGCAATTATTTTGTGACTTTTCAGCTGATGTGAATGTAATTTGTTTTGCAGCTGTGTTCAAAGGTGCAACTAATTTTGGATGTCTGGAACAGTGGCCTTGGGGTTGTCTCACTGCATTGTTTCCAGAATGTTATTCCTGTAGAAGCGTATACCAGGGAAGCCTGCATGATAGATGCGATTGGTAAGTAAAATAAGTGTAAATATAATTCAGTGTAAACACCTTTCTTCATATGAAAAGGAGCATTCTGGCCCGAATCTGCCATCAGTTTGTTAGCAGTTCTGTATTTCTTTTGTTTTCAGAAAATAAAAAGTACGGACATTGAAATCTGAAAGGATGACCTGATCCCCAGGTTGCTTTTATTCAACCTTTAACTATGGCGCTGTTTGCCTGGTTGCACCATTAGATTTTCCAGAACTCTGCCAAAAGCAAGGAGGAGAACCACGTTATTTTTTTTCCTTGTTCCTGTAATGTCATAATGCGAGTCGGAGGAGGAGGTATGACTAAGTAGAAACCTGCTGACTTACAAACACTTCATTCCTTAATGTCAGTGAATGTAGGAAGCAACCTTTTGAACCTTTGGAAGGAGTGAGGCATTAGCAGGATGCTTCTCCACTAGCACTTCATAAGCAAAGGCATTTTTATTTTGAATCTGGGTATTTTGAAACAGTTACTTTTGAGACTCACCAGTGAGCTGGCTTAACAATGTTGCTTCACAGAAAGATGGAAATTTTTGATTACTATTTTTATGAGTGAGTACTCCCAAGTTCAGTGTTTTACTTGAATAGCTGACAATCTTCCAAAAATAATAATTTGTTTATGTGTATAGGAGTATGTGGTATATGTGCATATATATATATATATGTGTGTGTGTGTGTGTGTGTGTATGTATATACATGTTTGCATATATGTGTATGTATATGTATCGGTATAGGTATATATACAGATGCTTTGCCAGAGATGGCCTGCACCTGTTGCCCCTGGGATTCCTGATACTGGCTTAAGGGTCTTGCCGCCCCTATAATGCCTTTTTTAGGCAAGGTTCAAATGACAAATTCACCACAGTAACAGGAACAGGCAAGCAAATACTGAGGGTAATGCTACTCAATGCTAGAAGTCTAAATCTCAAAATGCAGTCATTTGAGGCACTCCTTAAAATGGAGAACATCGATAGCTGTGCAGTGACTGAGACCTGGCTCAAGGCTCTAGAGAGCACCCCTGCATTACCAGGCAGTAACTTGTACCACACTTTTCGGCCATCTAACCTGGACCAGAATACCAAAGGCGGTGGTGTGTCCATATTCATTAAGGATATCCACACCTCCAGGCTATTTGCGCAGAATAATGCATCCAAGGTTATCCAAGTGCAACTAACTCTGGGCAAAATTGCAATCCAAATTGTAGCTTGCTACAGATCCCCCACCAGGCCCCAGGATTCCCACTCCTCTTTTCTTGATGTACTGGAAAATATTAGGGCTCAACAAAACACCCTAATAATGGGCGATTTCAACTACCCCACCATTAACTGGGAAAACTGCTCGTACCAACTCCTTCACTCAACACTTTTTGGAATCCATAAATTCCATTGCCCTGGATCATCTTATCCACACCTCCACCAGGGGCAGCAATATCCTAGATCTAGTCATTACCAGCATGAGTGACCGGTGTGCCACACATGAAGTCAACTCCTCGTTAGTCAGATCCGACCATAAGCTAATCACCGTAGATATCCGTATCCCGCCCCCACCCACCATAGTAAAATATTTCTCCAAAGCCAACTTCATGCTTCTTAAGACAGAAGTGGTGAACTTCATGATATCCATGCAGATGGACAATACAGTTACGACTGCTGAATCCTACACAAATGCACTCTATAAGCACTTACACGAGTGCATGGATCGTGCTATCCCAAACAGAACCAAGATGCTATTCTCCAAAATAAGGAAGCAAATCTGGTGGTCCCCTGCCATAAACAAACTCTACAACAGAAGGAAGAAACTGTTGCAAAAGAGAGTAAAATCCCATGAGTGTAGGAGCTCCCTGGTCAGCCTCAGTCAGAAGCTGAGATCCCTTATAAGATCCTCCAAAGCTAGCTACGAAAACAAAATTGCCACTGATTCTAAGAGCAACCACAAAGCATTCTATAGCTATGTCAATAATCTCAATGGCAACACCCAGATCTGCTCTGAGTTACAGTACAATGACATGAAAATTACAGAACCAACTGATATTACCAACATCCTGGCAGATAGGTTCAGTGCTAACTTTACCCCCCTCTCACCCCCTAAACTGCCCATATCTATACAGAAAGAATACAGAGTCCCTGTAATCACATCTATGCAGGTAAAAGCTGCACTCTCAAAAACCCAAAACACAGCATCCATGGGACCGGACAACATCCCAGGTTGCGTTTTACACGAACTTCGAGTGAACTGGCTCTCCACCTAAGCACCATGTTCAATCAAAGTCTCACGTCAGGCTTTGTGCCCACTGAATGGTGCACAGCAACAGTTAAACCACTTCACGAAGGGGGAGCCACCATTGATTCTGGGAACTATCACCCTATTAGCCTGACGAGCCTGGTCTGCAAGGCCATGGAAAGTATCATCATGGAACTCATAAACAAAGACATTGGTAACCTCCAAACTCTGGACCCCCCCCCCCAGTTCGGGTTTGTGAAAGGCGGATCATACCTTTTGAACCTGATCGACTTCTTTGAGGCAGTTACCAAAGCCGTAGATGGGGGTAAGGTGGTTCACACAGCCTATCTTGACCTCGCCAAGGCTTTCGACACCATCCCCCATTCTGGAATTATAGCTAAACTCACTAAACTAGGTATAAATCCCTACATCACAAGATGGGTTGCCAAGTGGCTCACTGACAGAACCCACACTGTATAAGGTGTAGACTCCAAATCTGACTTCAAACCAGTGACAAGTGGAGTGCCACATGGTTCAGTCCTAGGACCTCTCCTGTTTGGTATCTACTTCTCCGAAGTACAGGCTAACACAAAAGGCCTCTGGCTAACAAAGTTTTCACATGACTGCAAACTAGGAGCCATAGTAGAGTCCCCAAATGATGTGGACATCCTACAGAAGGGCCTCACTGAGACAGATGCCTGGTGTCAGAGGCATGGCCTCAGGCTCAATGCCAAGAAGTGCATTGTCCATCCCCTTTGGTAAAATCTCTGTACCCATGAACTACCACATAAATTGGCAGTCTACTTAACGCCAAATGTGTGATGAGACCTTGGGACTCAAGTGGACAGTAGCCTCTCCTTTGATAATCACATCGCCACAGTAGTCATGAAATCCTTCTATGTGGCACACCTCATCATAAAAGGGTTCTCATCCAGGAAAGAGGTCATTGTTCCCCTCTACTCGGCACTCATTAGACCCATTATAGAGTACAACGCCTGTTTTGGAATGTACCTCTCAAGACGACATCTGCAGCAGCTGGAAAGGCCACAGAAGTACCTCACAAGAGGATTACTGGCCTCAAACAGATGCCCTACACTGATCGCCTCAAAAAACTCCAGCTTTACTCTGTAGTATATCACCTACTCTGAGGATATATCTGCCTAACTTATAAAGCTATGTTAAACCCAGAGCTGTTGGACATGCTACACCTAAAGAAATCCCAATCCCTCTGAGCCACACATCTCTAGTGACCTACACCTTTTCACCACAATAAAAAGGGCATGCTGGAGGGATAGATTCCTGTCCCAGAGACTTTGTATACTCTGGAACAAGCTACCCATCTATGTCAAGCAAAGTTCCTCATTAGCACGCTTCAAGAAAAATCTTTATGAGTGGATGGGAAATAGGAAATCCACCCCAGGGATCATGTCTGTGGCTCTGCTTGACAGGGACACAGGAAATTAACTTTCTTGAGTGGCGTAAGCCAGGGAACCTTGTTGGCCAGGTTTACATAGGCCCTTGGGCCGATAGCCTAGTATCTACCTATGAACCTATGTAAAAAGTTTACACACCCCTGTTAAAATGCCAGGTTTTTGTGATATAAAAAAAATGAGACCACATTAAATCATTTAAAAACTTTTCCTACCTTTTAATGGGACCTATAACCTGTACAATTCAATTGAAAAACAAATCTGTTAGGGGAAAAAATATAAAAAAAAAAAAACGTACAATACGCTGGTTGCATAAGTGTGTACACCCTTAAACTAATACTTTGTTGCGTGAGCACACCTTTAAACTAACACTTTGTTGAAGTACCTTTTGATTTAATTACAGCTTTCAGTCTTCTTGGGTAGGAGTCTATCAGCATGACACATCTTGACTTGGCAATATTTGCCCACTCTTCCTTGCAAAAGCACTCCAAATCTGTCAAATTGCAAGGGCATCTCTTGTGCACAGCCCTCTTCAGGTCACCCCACATATTTTCTATTGGATTTAGGTCTGGGGCTCTGGCTGGGCCATTCCAAAACTTTAATTTTCTTCTGGTGAAGCCATTCTTTTGTTGATTTGGATGTATGCTTGGGGTCATTGTCGTGTTGAAAGGTGACATTCCTCTTCATCTTCAGCTTTCTAGCAGATGCCTGAAATTTTTGGGCCAAAAGTGACTGGTATTTGGAACTGTTTATAATTCCCTCCACCTTGACTAAAGCCCCAGTTCCAGCTGAAGAAAAGCAACTCCAAAGAATGATACTGCCACTACCATGCTTCACCGTGGGGATGGTGTTCTTTTGGTGATGCGAAGTGTTGTTTTTGCACCAAACATACCTTTTGGAATTGTGGCCAAAAAGTTCAACGTTGGTCTCATCAGACCATAGCACATTTTCCCACATGCTTTTGGGAAACTTGATGTTGTTGTCCTTCTTTCGGCTTTTCCCAGTTAGGGGTCGCCACAGCGGATTTTTTTTACAGGGTGCCGAGGTGCCAGTTCAATGCCCAACCTTCAACGAAAGCATGCCTATTCTATGCATGTCTTTCAAACTCCATTCAACTGCAGGGAGGACATGCAGATGTCACACAGAAGGTGCTCTAGATGAGAGTCAAAAGGGAGAACCTCTTGCTGTGAGGCAACAACGCTACTGCTGCAGGGAAACTTGATGTATTATTTTGCAAATTTTAGCTGGGCCTGGATATTTTTCTGTGTAAGAAAAGGCTTCCATCTTGCAACCCTACCCCATAGCCCAGACATATGGAGAATACGGGAGATTGTCACATGTAGTATACAGCCAGTGCTTGCCAGAAATTCCTCCAACTCCTTCAGTGTTGTTGTAGGTCTCTTGGCAGCCTCTTTGACTAGTTTTTGTCTTGTCAGTTCATCAGTTTTGGAGGGATGTCCAGTTCATTGAAACGTCACTGTTGTCCCATATTTTCTCCACTTTTTTATGACTGTCTTTACTGTGTTCCATGGTCTATCCAATGCTGTGGAAATGTTTTTGTACCCTTCTCCTGACTGATACCTTTCAACAATGAGATCCCTTTGATGCTTTGTAAGCTCTCTGCGAACCATGGCTTTTGCTGTAGCAGGCAACTGAGTATATGTCAGGAAAATCCTACTAGGACAGCTGAACTTTATTTGTGGTTAATCGGAGTCTCTCTAATTGATGGCAGGTGTGTACCCAACAAGACTGAATGCTGTAATTAAATCAAAAGGTGCTACAACAAAGTATTAGTTTAAGGGTGTGCACACACAAAAAAGTATTAGTTTAAGGGTGTACACACTTCTGCAACCAGAGTATTGTATGTTTTTTACTTTTCATATTTTTTACCCGAACAGATTTGTTTGTTTTTCAGTTGAATTGTAGGTCACATTAAAGGTGGAAAAAGCTTTGAAATTAGTTATTGTGGTCTCATTTTTTATATCTCAAAAACCTGGCATTTTAACAGGTTTGTGTAAACTTTTTGTATCTTGTGTGTGTGCGTGTGTGTGTGTGTGTGTATATATATATATATATATATATATATATATATATATATATATATATATATATATAGGTCGACTTTGGTACTTATTTGACGTACTGAAACTTTGAAAACAGAGTACGGAGATCATAATACAGAGTGAAATGGGAATATTCCCTTTTCCAAGCTATAGTGCGATCTCAGAGTTGGTATATTTAAGCAGGGGGGGTTTGGGTGCACAGTCCCCCACATGGCGGGTGCATGGGGGCTTACCCCCCCCCCCCGCAAAAGATTTTTTTGTGTGTTTTTTTTAAGTGAGCTGATCCGGCGACTAGACTTCAGCGAAAGTGCACTTTCGTTGAAATGCACATTTGCTGAAGTGGGCATCTACTTTTCTTTTTCGAAGTAATAAAATTTGGACAAAGAAAAGTAGATCCATATATATATATATATATATATATATATATATATGTTCACTTCACTGTTGAATTATAAATTCAGCAACAGAGTGAAGTGCTTGAAAAATGGGTGCCTTCTGTGCGGAGTCTGCATGTCCTTCCTGCTGTCGCATGGGTTTCCTCCAGGTGCACCAGTTTCCTCCCATATTCCAAAGATGTGCAGTATTTGGACTGGATACTCTAAACTGGCCGTAGGTGTGAGTGAGTGGTATGAATGAACTACTGTGTCAGGGCTAGCCACCCTACCTTGGCTCGAGATGATTCACTGTTGCTACATGGGGATAAGGGTAAGCTAAGGCTGCCTGGGAGTAAGGTAAGGCTCGGTTTGGATTTTTAATAACAAAACTTCGGATATAGTGAAGGTTTCAGCATTAGAGGTTTGGAATGTGTATGTGAGTGTTTGCGTTTTGGGATTAGAGTTAGGGCTAGTGAAGATGGCGTTAGTGTTGTGCATGTAATTATGTCTGAGGGTTTGGTGTAATGGTAGTTTTATAAAAAGTTTTTTCTTTAAGTTAAGGTATAGACTTGAGGTTAGGAGATTTGCACTGGATGTGACGAGGGTGGACAGGATTAGGAATAAGTATATTAGAGGGTCAATTCAGGTTGGACGGTTTGGAGACAAAGCCAGAGAGGTTAGATTACATTGATGTGGACATATGCTGAGGAGGGGTGCTCAGTATATTGGGAAATGGATGCTAAAGATGAAGCTGCCAGGTAAGAGGAAAAGAGGAAGGCCTAAGATAAGGTTTAGGGATGTGGTGAGAGAGGACATGCAGGTGGTTGGTGTGACAGAGAAAGATGAAGAGGACAGGAAGAAATGGAAACAGATGATCCACTGTGGTGACCCTTAACGGGAACAGCCAAAATAAAAAGAAGAAGAAGAAGATAGACTTGAGGTTAGGGGCACAGTTAAGGTTAGAGTTGGCACACATTGGGCCAGATTCAATAAAACACTATACTAAGTGTACACTATTCTGAGTCAACAGGCAACACAGTCATAACATCTTCCTCCTAATTTTACTTTTCCTACTGATATTCTTGCAGCTTTAAATATTGAAATGGATGCATATAGGCTACCACAAAGTGTAGACAACATATATACTTAATGTAATTTTTCTGACTGACTGGAAAACACAAAAAATGTGATGAGACTTTTTTATTGAATACATATTGTGTATAGTTATTGTACACTTAGTGTAGGCTTTACTGAATCTGGCCCATTAATAGAGTGATTCCTTAACACTACCTTTACTCAAAGTGTATCTGAAAGTGATAGTTTTTGGTTATTTGATCATAAAAATAAACTGATCTGAAGTAGTTTACTTCATTTGGTCTTCAACCTGTGGGTTATGGATCCGTATCAGAGCCGAGCCGGCAACTTCTACTAGCATCAGCTCCGAGCTCCAAACTCCTCCCCTTACCCATAATACACCTCCAGTGCCTTCCAGTCCCAGATCTCGTTTGCCACGAATAGCTTTGTATCGTGTCTCTTGAGCTCCAATTTAGTCAGTGGGTTAAAACCTTTGTGAGTATCTCTTTTTCTACAGTTTTTGTTAGTTAGTGTTCGTATAGGTCCCCTTTCTCCTCCTGTCGCTTGGTGCGTCGAGTTTTAGGATAATTAGAGTAGTTTGTACTGTTGTGTAGATTGTAGCTCCCCCCCCCCAGTGTTTTCTCTGTACAAGTGTGGTGAGTGGGTGTGAGTGCTCCAGTTAGAAACAAACTGCCTTTTTTCTTCAGTTCTTTCTACTCAGGCTGTATAGCTGAAAAGCTTGTTTTCAAGTGTTGCACAGAGTGTGGCCATAAGTTATCCCCAGTGGATGGCCACGCTCTGTGTGTTTTGTGCTTGGCTGTTGGCCCATCTGAGTATGGACTGCAGCATATGTGCAGGCTTCAACCCCCATGCCCTTAAAGATAGGAAGGCCAAGTTGGCCCTCAAAGGCCTTCTTCCCCCTTCAGACTCTGTTTCCTCGTCTCCGGCTTCGGTCACAGTAGCTGCTGTGGCCGCCTCTCCTTCCTCTGGCTTCTCCTCCCTCCCAGGCTGGGACTCAACCTCCTGTACCAAAGCCTATGGTAGTGGAGAGGAAAAGAGGGAGAGAGAGAGTCGAAGGCGAGGGAAAAGAGAAAGAGGTCTTCATACCTTGCTTCGCCTACTAAGACGCCACGGATCCGTGACTCCCCTTGGCTCTGATCTCCAAGGTTCTACCCAGAGCCGGAGGAGACCCATCCAGCTTCTTGGGCCTTGGAGTCCATGGTCTTCTCGCGGTCCACCCGGCCCTTGTCTGACATGGATCTGGATAAAATGATGAGGCAATTCATCCGTAAACAGATCCAGATGAAGGTCCTGCCACCCCCCCCCCCTCAGGAGGGGGGAGCTTGCTTCCCTTTTTCCAACCTATATCTCCTTCTCTGATCCGACCTTCAGGTTTGGAGTATTTGGATCCTAGGTTGGCTTTGGTCAGGGCGTTGGCGCCGACGGTACCTGCTTCCTTGATGCCGACAGCTGCCTGGAGCATTTCAGATCCAAGCCACTCTGAGCCAGAGCTTGGGTGTCGGATCCGAGGGAGTGGAACCTTTTTTTCTTCGGCTCTGACTTTGTCAGGCCAGGTTCCCTTCCTTGGAGTTCCGTTCATCTTGGGCCCAGCTCCAATTCTCTCTTCAGACCCGGGGATACTGGCCTCATTGATTTCTCAGAAGGTTCGCTCTCCTTCAGCATTCAACGCAGTAGAAAGGGTTCTCTCCGCTGGATCAAGACCTCTGACTGCCCCCTAAAACTCCTTCCAGACCCCCTCGGCTCTGTCTATGGTCCCCATCATTTTACCAGAGGGACAGCCCATGCTCTAAGAGCCCCAGATGGTTTTCCCCAAGGAAAAAGTGGCTTGCGAGCTCCCATCGGAGAGGTACCTCGCAAGCATACGTGCAAGAGGAGGCACTTGGACTCCCCCGAGTCTCTCACCGAGGACACGGCCTTAGATGATGGAGAAGGTTCCACTAGGTCACCTCGCAAGTATGTCTCCTTTGGAGACGTCATAGAAATCCTGCGCCAATGAGGAGATTGGTCTGCCCCCAAACCTTCTTCTGATGAGTATGTGTTCCTAGAGGCTTTCGGCATAGGCCCATCTACTTCATGGGTGTCCCCTCCCACGGATCCTTTGCTGGATCTGGTCATCTTGCAGGCATGGAAGAAACCGGACACCATGGAACCTATCCCAAAAAGACTGGATAAGATCCTAAGCCCCCCCATAGACAGACCAGCATGGAACAAGGTCTCCCCTGTAGACGCCATGGTGTAGCAGCAGCCACTAAGAAGGAACTTGCTCAGGAGAGTTCCTCGGTCCATCCTCCTTACTGAGAGTCACGGATGATGGGACCGCCTAGTGAAGTGGGTTTAAGCTCCATCTACCTTTTCGATTAGGGCACTGAACTACCTGTCCCATGTCACCAGACTCCAGCGCGACCTGGTAAAGGAGCTGGAGGAGTCTCTCCCCAAGTCCATGTCGCAGGAGGACAAGGCTTCGTTCTCCATGAGGATGGCCACTTTAAAGACAGTATCCAACACGTCCATGAGACTCCTTTCTCATGCTATGGAAGGAGTGGCTAGAGCGACTGGGTCTGGCGTGTCCATGAGGCTCAACGCCTGGTTCAGGTTATGTCAATTGTCTGAACCCTTCAAGGCGTCCTTTGCCAGTGCCCCTTATGACAGCTCTACACTCTTTGGTAAGACCATCAGAGACATTATTCCAGAGTGAGAAGGACAGGAAGACGCTGTCTTCCGTCGTGATCCACTTCTCTAACTCTCAACGGTCCTTTTCCCGAAACCAGACAGGGCAAAAGAAGATGTGGTTCTGGAAGTCACAATATTCCTGGGACACTCTGGGATCTTCTTCCCCTAGAGGCAGAGGGGGACAGAATGGATACCGGCCCAGAGGCAGAGGGGGTCCAAGGAATTTTGGGTCTTGAGAACCTTTCTCGGACAGACCTGGGCAGCAACCCTGAGAGGTTGTCCGACTGCTCTACTCTGGAGACAGTCAGGGGACGATTGTCCTTGCACCTTGCTGCATGGGAGTCCATAACAGACCATTGCATGTTTCATATTGTATCCAGAGGATACTCTATCCCCTTCATGAGTTCCCCCAAATCTCCCAGACACCTCCCTGACGTACCACCCACGCAAAGGGAGGCAGCAGCACAGGAAATTTTCAAGCTGCTAGAAAAACGAGCTGTCGAATCCGTCCCCCCAGATCAGTCTGGATCAGGCTTCTACTCCAGGTTCTTTTTGGTGCCAAAGAAAACAGGGGACTTGAGGCCCATTCTGGACCTCTCTACCCTGAACCTGTCAGTTGCCGAAGAGAAGTTCTGGATGGTCACATTACAGTCCATCATGCCATACCTGCAAGAAAGCGACTGGATGTGCTTGTTAGACCTCCAGGATGCTTACTATCGTATAAAAATACACAGAAGCTCCAGGAGGTTCTTCTGCTTCCGGCTAGGAGTCAATCAATACCAATTTCGAGCCCTACCCTTTGATCTCGCCACAGCCCCCAGGGTGTTTACCAAAGTGATGGCGGTGGTAGCGGCTCACCTGAGGCTTCAGGGGATTCAGGTCTAGCCGTACCTGGACAATTGGCACCTCACTGCTCCCACCAGGCGTCTACTCTCCCAAACCAGGGATTATTTCCTGACTCTTGCCCTGTGTTTGGGGATTACAATCAATGCATCCAAATGTCTCCTAGATCCTGTATAAGTGATAGACTACATTGGTGCCAGGATAGATTCTCTTCAGTGCAAAATCTTCCTGACCTTGGAGAGAGTTCAAAACCTGAGGATGCATGTCTCCCTGATCTACCACTCCTCTCCCAATGGCGGAATCAGTGTTGAGGGCCTTAGGCTCAATGGCGGCGACCATAACTCTTCTCCCGTGTGCTCGATTACACATGAGAATTCTACAGTGGACTCTAGCTGTACAATGGTCTCTGTTGGAGCTGCCATTGACATATCCAATTTAACTCATTTGAGACTGTCTGTCGTCCCTCATATGGTGGATGTGTTCTCCGAACATTTTGGAGGGATGACCTTTTGTTCCAGCCCCAGTCCAAGCCACAGTGACCACAGATGCCTCCCAGCTCTGTTGGGGGGGGGGGGCATTGTTGGGCAGGACAGTTCAAGGCCTGTGATCCCCCAATAGAGACCAGCTTGCACATAAATATCCTAGAGATGAGGGCGGTCCTTCTAGTGTTGCATGCCCTTTATGCCTTTCTTCCTCTGGGGAAGATTGCTATTCAGTCAGACAACATGTCAGTGGTCTGGTATCTCAACAAACAAGGATGGACCAGCTCTAACCCCATTTTTCATGAGGCCATGAGAGTGTGGGAATGGGCGATCTCCACCCGTCACATTCTCATCGCAACACACATTCCGGGATGGTCCAACATCCTAGTGGACAGGCTGTCAGACCATTCTGATGCCTTACGAGTGGTGTCTGAATCTGTCAGTAGCGGAATAGATTTTCAGCGAGTGGGGTCAACCTTGCTGCTATCTCTTCGCATCTTCTTCGATCAGGAAGGTTTATTGCAGCAAGTGGAAAAGTTTTTCCTTTGGGCCTCTCAAAGGAGTTTAGACCCTTACACGGCTCCTATTGCTGCCATTCTTGATTTTCTAGCTAATATTTTTCATCATGAAGCTAGCTCTTCTACTGTCAAAGTTCAGTTGGCTGCCATCTCTCATTTTCATGTGGGTGAGAATTCCGCTTCTTTAGCCTCTTCCAGACTGGGTAAAGCCTTTATCAAAGGCACCTTTTTGTTATGCCCCCCTCGGTCAAAGATCCTGTTCCCCCATGGGTTATTACTATGGTTTTTCAAGCGTTGGTCTTTCGCGCCTGCTGCAAATGCGGATCTGAAATTTTATCCTGGAAAACAGCTTTTTTGCTGGCTATTACTTCTGCAAAAAGGGTTTCAGAATTACAGGCCTTGTCCATCAAAATCCCTTACATGATTTTTCACAAAGATAGGGTTTCCCTTCGGACTACTCCATCCTTTCTTCCTCAGGTGGCACCACCAGTCAACATCAATCAGACCATCAATTTGCCTGTGTTTTTTCCTAATTTTACTAACAAGATGGAATATAAACTCCACATGTTGGATGTTCATAGGCAGTTACGATTCTATTTACACAGGACAAAAAATTTCTATAAATCTGATCAATTGTTTGTATCCTTTTATAAACCCTTTTTTGGGGAAACCTATCTCCAAGGTCACTATAGCTAGATGGATTTCTTCATGCATCCTGCAGGTTTATAAGAACAGAGGCTTGTCTCCTCCAGGTCAGGTGAAAGCTCAATCCACTAGGTCCATGGCTATGTCTGCAGCCTTTTGGTCTAGAGTGTCTTTGGATGAAATTTGTTCTGCAACTACTTGGTCCACATCTCATACGTTTATTTCTCATTACAAATTGGATTTGACTTCCAGAAGGAGAGCATCCTTTGGTTCCGTGGTGCTCTGGAATATCCTTCCATCAGGGCCTCCCAGGAGTTTAGTAGCTGGGGACTCTGTCCCAGAGGTTGAAGACCAAATGAAGTAAACTACTTTAGATAAAGAAGTTATGTGCTCACCATAATGTTCCATCTGAGTAGTTGTACTTCATTTGTCTTCAACCGAACTTCCCTCCTTCCCCCGGACCTTGGCATATGATCAGCCTACAGGTTTCAGTATAGGTCACAAGTAAAGTTTTTCAGGTCAGGTTATCAGTATGAGGTTCAGAAACCCGATCTGGGGATGGAAGGTAGTGGAGGTGTGTTATGGGTAAGGGGAGGAGTTTGGAGTTCAGAGCTGATGCTAGTAAAAGTTGCTGGCTGGGATCCTATATGGATCCGTAACCCACAGGTTGAAGACAAATGAAGTACAACTACTCAGATGGAACATTATGGTGAGTACATAACTTCTTTTTTGCTTTCATTCTGTGATCAATTGTTACGATTTTATTTTACTTTAATTTACTGGGTTTGTCTCAGTTTAGAAAAAACTGCTTTTCAGTGTATTATAAACATTTTTAAACAAGACGTTCAGTAATATACATTAGCAGACATTAAATAATATGCATTAACAGTTACAGATACATTTTCTAATTAGATTACATTCATATGAAAGTAGAGGCAGCTATTACAGTATAAAAGATATACCACACACTTGTAGCGTGTGAACATGCAGCTGCAGACCAATAAACCAAACAAGAAAACCAAAAGGCTCACGTAGTGTCTTCTATAAATGCCACAAACTGAGTTTGAATTTTTACTTGGATACCAGTTATTTATAAAAGACACTATGTGGGTTCTTTGGTTTTCTTGTACAGTATAAAATATACTTATGCATTGGTAGATGTTGAACATTGAGCACTGAAGTGTATTAGTCGGTTTTTCAAATAGATAATCGTGATTAATGCCTAGAAATTCAAAAAAATGGAGTTGAGAGAAAAAACTAAGTAGGGCAGAAGATGTTAATTGTTGTTAACGGATTATAAAGCAGGTTTAGATACAATTTTTTATATATATATATATATATATATATATATATATATATATATATATATATATACACACACACACACACACACACACACACACATATATATATATATATATATATATATATATACACACACACACACACACATATATATATATATATATATATATATATATATATATATACACACACATTTATGCATATATTTATTTATTTATAGCTATAATCAATAAAGGTTTTAATAGAAGTTTAGTGTGACCAGTGTCATAAAATGTACATAAATGGGAGATGCTAGTAAAACTATTCAGGTACTGGTGAAATTTTTCTGCAAGTATATTTTGAAAATGCCAGCACCAATCACTTGTGTTTCATTGTTAGTCCACTTTGCTTCAGCATGTACGTGCGTGTGTATATATATAGTATAATATAATATATAAACATGCACACATATATGTTTGTAACTTGCTACCAATGCCTGGTGATTTTGTAGGCAGCTATATTAGCTGTGGGGGATGGAGTACACTAGGCACTGCTTTATTACAAGGGGCTATGCCTTCCAAGCAAAATAATTTAGTTGGAAGTCTGTTGAAAGTCCATTTGGTCTGTTAGTCTCATTGGCTGGCTGCGATCTGTTCACATTTAAATAGATGAACTATGCCAATAATCATTTACTTGGCCTGCTTGAATAGGTTAGAAAGTGCTAAAATGCATACAAGAAGGGACTGGTGCAGACTCCCTCCATACTGGAAGGTAAGAGCAGCTAGTCCATAGGAAGCATAAGATGAAACCCACATTTCTTACAAGTATATAATAAAGATCCCACGGGCCAGATATTGTTACCTATAATTCCCCAAATTAAAATTGGACAGCGTTTCGACTCATTCATTTCTATTTGCTAATGCTGAACTCATTGCTGTTTCTCATGTGAAATTATTGCTGATGCAGTATGTGTGTGTTCGCAATAATTAATGGTATGCGGGCTTTCCTCCCTGTTTGTATGACCAAGGTCTAAGTATATTTAAGTGAAGGGGAGTGTGGATCAGGGAACTTGTTCCCCTGAAAAAATTACTGTAAGGCTTAAATGGGCTAAAGTTTTGAATGTTTTTTTTTCCATCTGAATGAAGCTTTGGTTAAGCGAAATTTAGAGAAAATTAGAGGTAGCCTCAAATGTTGTATTTATAAAAGACCTCTTTTCAAGAAAAGCATCAACGCTACCTAACTTCTAATGCCTATTGTAAGGATCACTGCAGCAGTATGTTTAATTGCATATGAGATTATACCACCAGGTGGATATCCTACTATCTGGCATGACTATTCCTGTATCAGATGGCCCTCCCCACATTTCAGATTTCAGTATAACTTACTGAATAAAGTGGAGAGGTATTCATGCAATATTCATTTTTTTTTGCTGCTTACATTTACAAGCCTGACTTGGTACCACTACTGGTGACTTGAAAGGTAATGACCTTATATGGGATATTTTCTACTCCTAATTTTATATTGTGTTGAGGATCATAGATTATAGGAGATTACTAGGCTATCGACCCGGAGATCATTTCAAGCCTAGCTGTTTTATCCCAATGTAATACCGTAGAAATGCTAGTCAATACCAAAGACTGAATTTAGTAATGACTTGCCAATGTCCAAGAGGGCTGTGGGCACAACCCCTGGTAAGAATTTATGGTGCCCCATCCACTCGTCCAGGTTCCTCTTGAACAGTGTCATAGAGGTGCTCTATTTCACTTGAATTCGTAGCCTATCCCAAAGATGTGGCAGTTGCTGGGAGAGAAATATGTCCCTCAAGCATGTCCTATTTAAGTCGCAGGCCATATTTAGGTCCTGGAATGGGTAGCTCTAGTCCCATTTGATTTATGGATGTGCAGCAAGTTCATTATGTTTGGGTCTGAGATTATTTTGTAAGCCAGGCAGAAGTCTCCCCCAGGAGGTCTATATAATACAGAGTATAGTGACAAGGACTTGAGTCGGTCTATGTAAGCACATGCTGGAGTCCCTTGATCTTCTTTGTTAGAAATCTCTGTGGTCTGTCCAATTGCTGCAAATGCTTATTATGGTAACATGCCAAACAGGGCATTATACTCTATTATGGGACAGATTTGTGCAGAGTATAGAGGGGTTATAACCTCCTTTGCTCTTGAGGGTGATGCCTTTACTAATCAAGTGTGTTACATAGAAAACCTTCCTTACTACAATAGATACATGGTGGTCGAAGTTAAGGTCGCAGTCAACTTGTGATCCCAGATCCCTTACCACCTCGTCGGTACTTAGGGTATTGTTGATTTGCTAGTATGATGGGATATTATTTGTGGTGAAGGGAATGATGATGCATTTCTTTGTGTTCAGGTTGAGACCATGACTAAGACACCAGTAGCTGGTCTGCATAAGACCGTCCTGGAGTATACGGACATCATTTGCATCCATTTTGCAGACGTCTGCACACTTGGTCAACCACAACCCCTCAGTTTTGACCTGAACTTCTGAGAAGTATATAACAAACAACAAACAGTAGGGGGGCACAGCTGTGACCCCTGTGGAACCCCACTGGCGACAGGTCTGCTGGTTGATGTGATGTGGAGTCTCCCACCTTGATAGTCTGATGTGATGTGGAGTCTCCCATTGATAGTGTGTGTTCAGTTTTGTGAGCCAGCTGGCAACCCATCTTACAACAAAGGGGTTTACATTCAGTTTGTTCAGTTTATTAGTAATGCCTGAGTTTGGGATTGTGTTGAAAGCCTTTGCCAAGTTGTGGTATGCTGTGTGCATAGATGTGCCCTGGTCATGTTTTCAAAGACTTGGTACCGCTACTGTGACTTAGAAGGTAATGACCTTATTTGGGATATTTTTTACTCCTAATTTCGTATTCTGTTGTAGATCACAGATCATAGGAGATTACTAGGCTATCTGCCCAAAGGTCATTTTAACAGGCAGAATCTGCCCTTGAAGCACAATTGCGCTGGGTCTAGTGTTTGGAGGTTGCCTATATATTTATTTATGAGATCTATAATGATATGTTTTATGGCCTTACAGATGAGGCTGGTCAGGTTTATGGGTCTGTAATTACCCAGGTCTGTTGCTAGGCCACCTTTGTGGAGGAGAATAACTGTTGCTGTTCTACATACTGCAGGAACAAAGCTTGTGGTTAGGCTATGATTGAAAAGGGTACTTAACGGTGATGCTAGTTCATGTTTTAGCTGTTTAGAAGACAGCCTGGGATGTTGTCTGGTCCCATTTTTTTTACTTGAACAAGGCTTTGATGACCTGCTTTTCCGATATGTGTGTGTGTGGAGGAGGGGTTGGGGGAAGGTTTGTGATAAGTTTGGGGGGGATAAGGGAGCAAAATGTTCACCAAACCTATCCGCTAGCAGGTTTGCAGTCTCTGTGAGGTCAGTATGTGCGATACTATTAGTCACTAGTTCTGCACATGTTTGGGTCCTACCTTTTAGACTATCTACATAGCCGTAAAAGACCTTATGTTCAGCTATCCTTGGCTGTGCTTACTAAATTTTTCTCAGAGGAGCACTTAGAGGATTTGACAATTTGTCTTATTTGCCTGTTGAGGCTGAGGAGGCTGCCTTTCCATTGTTGGAGCCTCGTCTTTGTTTTTTTGGACAGCAACTTTTTGTATTATTGTAAAGTTTGTTGATGCTGGATGTCCACCATGGCAGCTTGTTTTTACTTGCGGCTGTGACTTAGTGTGTACACTTATGTTTGTACAGGTCTTTAATGTAAGCTTCAGTGTAGTTACTATTTCCAGCTGGTGGTGGGGGTTGGAATGCATTTATACCTTCACTTAGGAGGGTATAGTTTGCCTTGGTGAAGTTTTTTTTAGTCTGATTTCTCCCTTGGCGAGTTCTAATGTTAGTGCCAGCTCGAAGGTGACTTGTGGTCAGATTTTACTAATGAGGGTCTGATGGTTGTGGCAGTGAATTGTTCCAGGGTGTTTGAGTTAACATATTGAAGGAACTTTTGCACTAGTAAGTCAGGGCTAGAGTAGGTTTCCCACGTGATGGTTGGATAATTGAAATCCCCCATAACCAGAGTGTTTGGTAATATTTGGATTGTCTTCAGTTTGTTCAAGTAGGCTTCATGCATGTCATGACCCCTGGGAGGGGATCTATAACTGGCTGTGACTTGAGTGGGGGGGTCTTACCCACCGTAACCTGAACTTGAACTCCATGGAGTTGTCCAGTCTAACTTGATGAGGAGGTGAATTTGTCTCTTGTAAAGATAGAAACACTACTTCCTTTGGTTCTCACACATTCGTTTTGCAGTTTGTGGAAGGCATTGTAGCCTTGCAAGGCCTTGGTACTCTGAGGCCTTGAACCAGGTTTCTGTGACTGCACAAACATCTACATCTTCTAGTGATAGAAATGCTTCCAGGGTGTGCAGATTTTGGTCTAAGCTCCTAATGTTTAGTAGCTTGACCCTTATTTTGTTATGTTTAGCAAATCTCACATCAGTAAGTCTGTTATCGAGCCCTTGCCTAAAAAAGGCACTATGGGGAAGGCAAGAACCTTTGCCAGCAACCAAAAGCCTAGTGGTGCCAGGTGCCAGGTGCAAATGGTCTCTGACAAAGCAGAGAGGTTTATCAACCATGGCTTCCCAGGCTGACAGGAACTGGATTCCCTTTGAATGACACCAAAAACTAAGCCAATTATTGAAATCAATTTTTTGTTTATACTGTGGCATCATTCGAGGTGAGAGTAGTATGCTGCTCAAGGCTAGGGACATACCTGTCCTGGGACACATGCTCAGGGAGCTCAATCATGTCTCTCTTCATATAGTCCAGTGAGGTACATCTTAGGTCGTTCAATTTAACATGAACTATGACAGAGTCATAATGGTACTTGTTGCTGAAAGACCTGAGTACATGCGTGATCTGATTAATCCTGGCACCAGAAAGACAGCTGACTGTGACTTTCTTCTTGTCCAGCCTGGTGAGTGGGACATCCATGTGTCTCACTATGGAGTTTTCAATGACAAGAAAATTTGGTTTTTGAGTGTTGCACCTTACGGGTTTGGTAAGTGAGACACTGGTGTTACTGTGCGCCATGGGTGCTGAGGCAGTTGTGTTAGTTGTAGCAGTCTTGTGTTTTGGAAGTCTCTGCTGTTTCAGTAAATTTTTGCAGGAACTTCTGCGTATGTTGATTTTTGTGTTTGATGCGTATTGTGTGTATGGGTAGTGGTACTATGTGCATGACAACCTCTTCAGTGTTTCTGTTTTGAGTGCAAGAGAGCATGGATTCAAGATTCTTGTTATAGATGCATCTCTTGCACTCTGCACTTGAGTGAGTTATTAGTAGAGGGTTGTCTGTGTACATGAGGCAATTGCTACACTGCCTCAAGAGACCCAAGTCAACAAGGTTGGCAGGAGAAACAAAGTAGTCCAACTATCCATTATGTATTGTCTTGGTCAACATTTTATTTTAGAGATCTTTCTGATGCTGATATTGTCCACTGGGAAAGGTCATTAACAAATGTGCCCCCTGACGCTGGGTTATATTAAAAAACTGTCTCGTTCAGCGTCTTTTGTGTCTTGGACCTTTACATAAAGTTTCTGAATGTAGTTTGCGTGCGGATTTTAACAGGAACACACTTTTACACAGAGCATATACTTGTAGCCCATTTCTGCAGCATAACTACTTCCTAGCATTAGGCCTAGGGGCCTCTACCCCTGGCTATGAAGGGTAGGCATCACTGATGCATGCATGCATGCATGCAGATCCAACTTTGGCTGTTTCTAAAGATGCGGATCCATAGCTCAACATTCTCACCTTACCCATAATCCTCCTTTCTAGTCAGAATTACTTTAGACCTCATTTGCCACTTCAGTGAATGGACACACTCTTTAGTAGCTCGGGCATTTTAGAGCATATAGGATAAGTGCTGTCATTTACAGTATATTATAACTACTCTTATTCTTGTTCTTGTTTTTTCTCCCCGTATACTATCACTAATATGTAAAAAAGTATGTTTTAATCTTGTGTATAGTACTCCTTCCACTTAAACCTAATGTTTTCTTAGCATAGTTGAACTTCTCATTTCTCCTACTTCTACCCTTTAATAGGTACTTCTTTCCTTCTATTTTTGGTAGTTATGTTTTTTTAATACAATCATTGGTAGGCTGTACTATTTTTCTTTCTCCTTTGTCTTTTTTCTGTTTCTTCAATGTTGAATAAGCTCAATTGATTTAAAAAATGCACCTCCTGTGGGTGCGCACAAGATCCCCAACTCCCATGTCCACTAGGAGTGTGTATATTGGGCTCTGCCCATTTGGACATTGAGTGTGAAATCTGTGCGAGGCCCAACCACCATGCTTGGTTGAACACTGTAACAAGTTAGTCCTCAAGGATTTGTTGCCATCTACTTCATCTTCTGGTGGATCTCCCCGTCCTTCCAATAAGCTTATTGAGAAGGCTAAGGGGGATTCATCTGCCAAGGGTAAAAAAGGTAGGAAATGATCCTCTGATTGTCCTCCCTCCCTGATTTCAGGCTTGGTTCCACCAAGAAGATTGTTAAACCATCAGATCTGTCTGGCTGTTCAAATCTGACTGGATCAAACTCCAAATCTCCAGCTCACCGCTCTCTCACCTTCACTTTGGAGCCAATTACTTCTTGGATCATTTACCTTCCCTACAGAAGACCCAGAAAAGGACTTCCAGGCTATCCTCTATCTCATCATCTCTCAAGCTGGCCAGAAGCCTAACTGACACAGATGTGGACAAGGTGATGTGAAACTTTCTAAGGGCTCAGATTCTGTTGGGGAGTTCTACTGGCTCAGTCTACTATCTGCCCCTAACCAGGTGATGACTCCTACTCTGATCCGGCCTTTGGAGCCATGCATTGGATCTGAAGGCTCGGCTTTCAACTCCATTGACCTCTCTAATCCATTTGGCACCAACTTTGTAAGAGCTGGAGAGATCTTGCCGCTGGATCTGGGGGTTGAGGTCGATACTGATGCCCTCAGAGCATCAGCTTTGGACAGCTCAGACTTGTGCCTTGAGGCAGAGTCATGGTAATTCTGTGAACCATCCTGGGCAGTTACTTTTTGCTCCTGCCAGGGAAGCCCTTGCTTCTGCTATGTTTTGTGCCTTAAAAATAGTAGAGAGAGCCTTCGCTATCACTGCAGATAAGACATACTTGCCCCTCTCAGGTCCACCTTTTCCACAACGGTTTACTGTTATCTCTGAGCCTGTATATCTTGTCACATTGGGGCAACAGGTCCTAACAAGCATTGAGACAGTCCTCCTTCAGGATTCTGGTCACATTTCTGAGTCCTGTCTGGAGCATCCCACTGGTTAGCCTCCTCAGAAGTGTACATGCAAGAAGGGGCACGTTAATTCCCCACAGTTATCCCTGAGAGAAGACAACAACTTCGATGAAGGGAAAAGGTCATCCAGATTACCCCTTGATGATGTCTTCGGTGAAATACTAAAGCTTTTGAGACAGGTGGTCTTCTGATCTTCCTTCCCAAGAGAAGTCTGTTTCTTGAGGCTTTTGGAGCTGGCTCAGCTATGTCCTTTGTAGTCCCCCCGGAGGACATGATGGTGGACCTCATTTCCTGCCAGGCCTGGAAGGAGCCAGATAACATGGAACCAGTTCCTGAAATGTATTTATTTATTGACATTTGTTTACCAGGAAAGTCCACTGGGTCAAAAACACATTTTAGTGGAGGCCTGGGGAGAAAAGCTCCACAAAGTATTACACAAATGCAAGTTTAACATGGGTATAATGAGATTACATCCCTAAAAGCAGAGATATGCAATTTAGTACAATACATAGTTTACATTATTAAATCTTTAGGATCACAAATACAGGCCTGTCAAGATATACAAAATCAGCAGTTAAACTAGAAAAAATAAATAACTGTATACAAGACAGTAGTTATAGATCCTGCTGGCAGACATTTTGCATATCATAAATAATTAAGGGACAGCTTTATGGTGGTTTGCCAGTGTTGCAGGGACAGGAGGGGTTATTCAGGTAATATGATTTTAGTGTCGATTTAAAAGTTTTTATACAGTCAATTTGAGTTATGGGGGGGATTCCAAAGTTTAGCAATGCTGTGGGAGTATAGACATTGTCCTGCTCTTTTGTTGGGTTTGGTTATGGTTAACAGCTGTTTGCATGAGGATCTTAGTGTTCATATAAGAGTATAAGTTTGTAGGATGGAGCTGAGTGCTGGGTAGCTGTTAAGTTTATAAATTAGTTTGTGGGCTAATGTTAGTTGAATATAGTACAGATGGTGGGAAAACTCAAGTCAATTTAGTTCTAAAATAGCCTGGCAATAATGTGAGCGGTTAGGCTTTCCTGAGGCAAATGTAGCTTTTTTATAATAGCAGGATTGTTATTACTAAGGATTAAGTGAAGGTTTGTAAAGATGGCACTACCATATAGAAGGGAAGGGATGAGTAGGATGCTAGTAAGTTTAATTGGTGTGATTGTCTAGCTAGGTACAGTTTGTGATGGTAAAGTTTGACTAATTTAAAGTGTGTTTTCTTTATTGTGTTGAGAATATGTGGTTCAAAGGAGAGTTTGTCATCTGTAGTCATGCCTAGCAATTTAGCTGTTTTCACTATTTCAATTTCTGTACTATCTTTAGAAAAGATTTTGAAATGTGTGTCTGGTGATTTTGTAGAAAATAGTAAAAGTTTAGTTTTTGGGGGGTTTAACAGCAATTGTGCATCGTTTAGCCAAGATTCAAGTCATGTGAAAGCATTTTTCATAACTGTAAGAAGGTGTGAGAAGTTATTGGAGGTAGATATTATTGTGGAATCATCAGCGTATTGGATGAGATTACCTACTGGGGAGGCTTTTGAGGTTCATTGATGAAGGTATTAGAGTATTGGCCCTAGATTCAATCCTTGTGGGACTCCTGTATTGTTTTCTTGATAGTCAGATTGTAGATTATTCCATCTTACTGATTGTTCTCTGTTGTTTATGTAAGAGTTAAACCAGATGAGAGGTTTAGTGGAACATCCTAGTTTAGATAGTTGGTTTAGTAGTTTAGTATGTGATGCTGTGTCGAAAGCCTTAGATAAATCCAGTAAGATTACTGAAGTAAGGTGACCAGCATCTAAGGCTTTGTTGACTGTATCAGTTAATTAGAGCAGGGCTGTGATAATGCTATGGCCTGGACGGAACCCATGTTGGGTGACAGCAAGAAGAGCATTATCAGAGAGGTGTTTATGTAATTGTGTATTAACACATTTTTCTAAGATTTTTGATAATGGAGAAAGAATAGAAAGAGGATGACAGAGGGTTCATGAGAATTTCCCCCTTTGTGTAATGGCGTAATAGATTTTTTTCCACAGCTGGGGGACATAGCATTCTGAGATCGAATGATTTATAAGAATGCTAATTGGATATGCTATTGCATTTACTGCTAGTTGTAGATTCTGGGGGCAGGTTATCTGCAGAAAGAGAGCAGGGTTTGAGTTTGTTTAGAGGTTTGAGTGTAACAGAGGTGGGTACAGGCTGAATTGTAAATGAGGAAGCTAAGGGAGTTTTTGTAGAGTTATCTAAGGAAGTGGGTTCGTTGTTATGTAAAGAATTGAAGGTATAATGAGAGCTTTAGTTTATATTTGTTGAGAAGTCTTTGATTAACTTTTGAATGGTAGTAATGAAATGGGTGTTGAAGTCATGGGAAATCTGTTGTGGAGTCTTATCAGGTGCAGGGGATGGGTTTTGTAAGGTGCCAGGATTAAAAAGTGAAGAGAAAGACTTCCAGAACTTTTTTGGATTGTTGTTTAAGGAGGATAGCTAACAGGAGAATTATTATTGTTTGTTTTATCTTGTATGACTAGCTTTTTGGCTTTATTACGCAGTTGTATGTCGTTAAGTTCATTTTGTTTTGTTTTATTTTTGTCATGTTTTCCATTCTTTGTGTCTAAGTAGGAGTGTTTGTTTGGTCTGTTTTGTTAACCATGGGGCATGATTCATTTTTGTTTGCTTTTTCGTATTGGGGCTAAGCTGTTGAGATTGTCCAGAAAAAGTTTGCTAAAGTAGTTAACAGCTTCATCTAAAGGGAGTGTTTTTAGTGGGACCCAGTTTTGAGCTTTTAAAATGCTTATGAATGTATTTTGGTTGAAATGGGTGAGGTTCCTGGATGTTTTGTAGGAGTGTGTTTTGATTGTTTGAGGGTGGGTCCTATGGATATATGCTGGGAGGTGGTCACTTAGTATGTTGGGTAGGGTGCCCAAGTTTGAGTAATTGTGAGGGTGGGATACTAATATCCAGTCTAAGGTAGACTTGGATATTGTGGATAGGCCATGGGTAGGAGTACTGATAAGTTGTGTGAAGTTATGGAGATTTATACTATTGACTGGAGAGGTGGAAGTTAAATTTTGCCAATTTATGTTGGTGTCTCCAAAGATTATGTTCTCTTGTGAGACATTTTGGTTTATCCAGGATAGAAAATCCTCTAGAATGGGAATATTATATCCTGAGGGGATGTAAACTACATCAATACTTGTTGCTATTAACATGTAGAGATGTTAGTAGAAATTCCAGATTTCCAAAGAAAGGGACTGGTTTGGGTAGGTTGTAATATTTGATGAGTGTTGATAGAATAATGCTACACTGCCTCCCTTCCTGTGGAGTCTTATCGGAGCAAATAATATTATAGCCTGGTGGAAGGATTTCAGTGTCAGCAATATGTGGTTTTAGCCATGTCTCAGTTACTGCAACAATGTCAAGCATGAAATTCAGTGATTTTATTACAAATACTGCATCTGTTTGTTATGAAATGTAGGTGTGTTTTGGTATACGATGTGGGCCAGGATTGGGGTGGATGTTCCTACATTGTGTTAGAGAGGTGGAGGTAAATAATAGTATGGGGTTGATGGCTCTGTGAGAGGGGTATGTGTTGGTATAGTGGATAAAATTTATACTTGGAGTTCAGAGGGAATGGTTTTATTTTGGCTTTATTGTGGATATATATGACAAATAATGAGGGTGAAATGTCTGAGTAACTATCTGTGCAATCAGTTTGTGGAAGGGTTTGCGTAAAGGATGTTGGTGTAGTTGATTTTAAGGTGGTATGTGTGGAGGTATCTTGGGTTAGTAGGGCTAAAACAGCAGTGAAAGTGATAATGAAAAGTATGAATGTCGTGATGGATTGTGTTGATGGGGGAAGCCATTGGAAAAAGGATGCGAGTGTGATGTGTGTAGGAGTATGGGGGTGGGTCTTGGGTATCTAATTGTTTGAGGGATAGTATTGGTGAGTTAAATCTAGGGGGGTAGGAGTAAAGAGATTATAAATGTAATTAATCAGGGGGTGGGTGAGAATAGGGGTAGGGAAGGGGAGTGAGCCCGGAGCAGGTAGCGCCAAATCCGAACAAGCCGTGAAAAGCAATTAAAAAACAACCTCCGCCCAGAAACAGCAAAGTGAGTCAAAATGAGATAGGAAAGTGACCAAAAATAAGTCGCTAGGTAGGGGTATGTGAAAAGACACACTTTCACTGTAAGAGAATGTTTTACTGGGGAGAAAGGTTCAGAAGGCCAAATGTTGCAGAGGAATCACAGAATAAATAGCCTCAGCCCATTTAAAAGGCTAGATGCTATTTAGTTTCATGAGTGTGCGGCATGGCTGAGGGATAGATTTATAATTTAGGAAAGGAGTGGACAGATGTAGTATCTAGGGGTTACTGAGGGTTCCTAGCAGCGTATTCCGATACAGTTTACACAGGAGGTAAAAAGGTGTACAGCAATATTACATAGTCATACATTTGGTTGTTGCTTGGGAGGTCTATTCCCGCGTTGTAGCTGGTGAACCCAGTAGTGTGGATTAATGGGCACTGGCTCTAGGTGGAGTTTGCTTCGCAATTTGCAGAGTTAGGGGAACTGTAATAGAAGACAATAGTGTAAGGGTGATGGGCAAACCAAAAAACAACTGAATACATAGAGTGACTCAATACAGATATATTAGCAGTCACTGCTGTTACCAACATAAATTTAAGACTGTGGTTCAGTTATTTGGAATATGCGGCAAGTATGTAACCCTTTACAGACACATTACAAACCTTTGTCGGTAGCACTATATTACACAGCCATGTACATGTTAGAGCGACTGAGATGTGTGCACTGTAATTATAACGCAAGGCTACATACAGCTATGTTGGTATTACAACACAAAGATGTATGGCTGTCACCACAATGCTACATGAAAGAATGCTGGCCTAATTCTTCTGCTGTCATAAGGTGTACGATCTATACCACAAATGCACAACAAACAAATACAACTCTGCACTCTAGTTATCCACAATGTGAGTGACAAGCAAGTTGCAGTAGGAATTAGCCTGTCAGCTAACCCAAACTGTTATTTAAATCACAGCAATAACCTCTGCTCCAGGTAATAAACTAAACAGCAGAATTGCATAAGTATTCCATTCTCAAATAGACTTTCTAAAAAAAAACTATATACAATATAAATCTCATAAGATACAAGTTGACAGCTTACTCGTGAGCACGCTGCAGGGAGATGCTCAGTTGGGGTAAATGTGGATTTAAAAAATGGCTCTCGTAGGTAAAAGGCCTGACCGGTACCTGTTGCACCTAAGGATCAGGCCCACTGGAGTAATGGTCCCCAGTAGATGTTAGGGTGGTAGGAGTGGCCACCAAAAAAGAAGTTGCTGACCAAAGTTCTACTGTCCATCCATCCAGTAGATAGTCCAGAACATTGGACAAATTTGAGAAGCATGTGTATGCATCAGTGACCTTCACACTAAGGTCACTTTTCTATTTGGCATACATCACAAGACTTCAAAGGGACTTGATCAAAGGGTTCTCCAATGGCCTTTCTGGGTCCATATCTGCGGAGGACAAGAAGACCGTTTTTTGCAACTAGTCACCCTGCAGCCCCTATCAATTACCTGTATGAGATTAATTTCCCATGCTTTAGAAGGTGCTTCAAGAGCTATGGGTTCTGGAATAGTTGAGATGGCATGCCTGGATGCACCTCTGTGACTTTGAAGAGCCTTCATACATCAGTGCTCCCTTTGAGGGGATCTACCTTATTTGGCCCTAAGGTTAAAGAAACCCTATCCAGAAGTGAACAAGATGAAAAGATTGCATCTGCTATAGGTGAAGAATTAATTATCAAGGTGATGCTTACTGTGATGGATCAGAAGTCTTCTTAAGGCACTAAGGTCTTGCTGGCTGGATTCTGCTGAAATCAAAGTCTAGTTATAATTGCATTCACAGTCTGTTGCCCACAGAAACTTGCAGAGTATAACTGATGCAGCACCAAACTGTCACTTATACACTGATGCAGTAATTAATAAATAGCTTTTCTATAACAAACCACACGTACTACTGTTGCAGTTTTAGTTACACTGTACAACATCTTACTTCTTGTTCAGCATAAATGACAACGTTCTTGTACAAAGTACCTCTCCTAACAATTTAATTTGCTATAGTGTCTTTATAGTGGTTTTACATCCCATTTTTCCCCTTGGTTTTCTGTTTTGGTCTTTGTATGAAAGCATCTGTTTGCTGTTGTTTGCAGAAACATAGGTTTTCATCCTGTAGAGAAACAATACTGATTTTGTGCAAATCCTGACTTGCTGAAAGCATATCCAGTCAAACTTTCCTTGCTTAACAGTGTAATATGATAGAAACATGTACAGATTGTTTTCCTGTTGTCCATTCTTCAAAGAAGCTGCATACATCTTGTTTTTTTTAAATTTTTGCTAAATCTGTAAGAGGTCAGCTTTCTTGTTGACAGTGTGAAATGCATACTGATTCTGTAGAAAAACATGTCCATTAAGCAAATTCCTTATTTTTCAAGCCACAGTCATTTAGCATGGATGCTAATCACATATTGCTAAACTCTACTTCTGCATTTAAGCAAGCTTTATTTTATACCTTACTTATGTTGCATATTTGTAACAGAATTACTTTCAACCCTAATACATTGTTGAGCATACTCTTGCAATAGGGATCTATTTTTTTTTTTACCCCTCAAAGGACCTTGTCCCAGAACCAGAGAGGTAGTAGGAAAATATGCTTCCGAATTTGCAAGGCTCTTCCCAGGACTTCTATTGGGACAGGTCTCCCTGAGGCAGAGGGGGGAACTCTAATAATACACTATGCCCTTGTGGCAGAGGAGGCCAGCAAAATCATGGTTTTAGGGGATTCCTTCTCTGAGAAACCCTACCAGTGCTCCTGAAGGTTTGCCTGTTTGCTGCTCTCTGGAGGCAGTCTGGGGAGGGGGGCAATTATCCCTTCATCCACAAGCCTGGACAGCCATCACCAAAAACATTTGGGTGCAGAGGATGATTTCAAGAGAATTATTACATACCCTTTTCCCTACAGCCCTCCATTTGATCTACAACACTTCCCAATGTTCCTTCCAGTCAGAGAAAACCAGCAGTCATGAAAGTACAAAAGATGCTGTCAGAAAGAGATAAACTGACCAGGAGATAGGTTCATGGGTAGGTACTAGGCTATCAGCCCAAGGGCCTAAGTAAGCCTAGCCAGCAAGGTTCCCTGGCTTAAGCCACCCAAGAAAGTTTTTTTTTCCTGTGCACCTGTCGAGCAGAGCCACAGAAGTGATCCCCGGGGTGTATTTCCTATATTTCATAGATAATGTTCTCTGAAAGCATTCAGATTTTCCCAGCTGGGAGAGCTATAAGGATGAGACAAAGCCAGTTAGCACTTAGCAGAAGTACAGGCTGTACCATGTCTTAACATGGATAACATGTCTGTGAGTGTGGCTGTCAGTTTGGGACATTTGTTTCTATTAGTAGGATAACACTTCAATATTTGAAGATGTACATAGTTTTGTGTGTTATTATTAAAGTGATAGATTTTAGGGGGTATTGGGGGCTTTTTCTGATGGCTTTCAATAAAACAAACAGTTTTGTAAGATGTGACATATGCTCAAACGGATATGATATGAAACAACTATATAAAAGTTCAACCTGCCAAAAAGTGTATGCATATAACACAAAAGCTGACAAAAAAGGTGTTATACAAAAAAGATGGGAATAATAACTTTTTAATACAATGTTGCTTTCTGCAATGTCTTAGAATATCAGTGGTCTTGCAGAAAAATACAAAAAAGAGGGAATAGTGACCTTTATTAAAAAATGTTGAGTGCAAATAGCTATATTACGGGAGACGCACTTGGAAAGAACTGAACATGTGAATTTGATAAAGAAAGGTTTTCAGGATGGTTATTCAGCGTAACATCTGGGACAAAGGAAAAGAAGAGCACTTATATTAACTGCAAGAGGAGCCCCAATAGTGATAGAACAGGATAAAAAAGATAATGGCAGATTTGTAGTGCTAAGGGGCTACTGGCAAGGGAGTAGGATTACACTGGCATGTATTTGTATTCCAGCTAAAGCTGCTATAATGGAGCTTAAGAAAATTCTGGGAGAAATAATCAGTTTTCAGCTAGGAATATTACTTATAGGTGGGGTCCCAGAAGAGAAAATATAACAAAGGGGGTAGATTTTTGAATGAATTTATGAAAATGTTTGCAATGGAAGATGTGCATTCGGTAATAGGAGTTCGGAGTGAATTTACATATTATTCGGGCTAGGCTAGACAGTATTTACACTTCACAGGAACATGTGCATTTAATTGAAGGTCTTGATAGGCACCCAATAACTATTTCAGATCATGTGCCAATCTTCTTCTCTTTTGGCTGTTCCCATTAGGGGTCGCCACAGCAGATCATCTGTTTCCATTTCTTCTTGTTCTCTGCATATTGCTCTGTCACACCAACCACCTGCATGTCCTCTCTCACCACATCCATAAACCTTATCTTAGGCCTTCCTCTTTTCCTGTCACCTGGCAGCTCCATCCTTAGCATCCTTTTCCCAATGCACCCAGCATCCCTCCTCAGCGCATGTCCAAACTAACACAATTTTGCCTCTCTGACTTTGTCTCCAAACCGTCCAATCTGAGCTGACCCTCTAATATACTGATTCCTAATCCTGTCCATCCTTGTCACACCCAGTGCAAATCTTAACATCTTTAACTCTGCCACTTCCAGCTCTGACTCCTGCCTTTTTGTCAATGCCACCGTCTCCAACACATACAACATAGCTGATCTCACTACCCTCTTGTAGACCTTCCCTTTCATTCTTACTGGTACCCATCTGTCACAAATCACTCCTGACATTCTTCTCCACCCATGCCACCCTACCTGTACTCTCTTCTTCACCTCTCTCCCACACTCATCGTTACTCTGAACTGTTGATCCCAAGTACTTAAACTCATCCACCTTTGCCAGCTCTTCTCCCTGCATCCTCACCATTCCTCTAGCCTCCCTCTCATTCACACACACACATTCTGTCTTAGTCCTGCTGACCTTCAATCTTCTCCTGTCTAGGGCATATTTCCACCTCTCCAGGGTCTCCTCAACCTGGTCCCTACTCTCACTGATAACTAAAACAAAAACATGGGGTAATGAAGTAAAAATGAGACACTGACACTTTCCTATCTATCTGTTGAAAAGAGAGGAATTTAAGGAATGGGTAGTGGAGATTATTCAGAAGCTGTTCGAGAGGATAGAAATTACTTCTGAAAATAAAGCTAGGAAGAGGGATAAAATTAAAATGGAGTTTAAAAATAGGATGGAAATGAAAGAAAGGGAGCTATGGTTAAGAAGTAACAATTATTTAGTGGGACTGACAGATGTTAAAATATTGCAAAACTGGGGGGAATCTCACAGAACAAGAACAGGATCAGCTTCAGAATGCTAAGTAGAAAATAAGGGATTACCTCAGTAATATACACAAGTTTAGAAAGATTGCTGTTAAGCAACTGTTTTTGATAAAAACACTAGAGCACACATACTTTTACTGTAATGACTCTGGTAACAGAAAGTAGAAAGGGCTGAAGCCAAGCTTAGGGAGCCTATAACAAGGAAGGTAACAAGAGATCCAATTGAGATATTAGAAATATTTCGGAAATTCTATGTAAGTCTGTATAAGCAGAGAAATATAGAAATCAAGAAATGGAAATGTTTATGGAAGAATTAAGTATATCAAGGTTAGAGGTAGATGAGGCTCAGTTGCTAACGGTTAGGATAGGAGGAGATGAGATTAAAATTGTAATGTATAACCAATCTACAGGAAAGTCACCAGGAACAGATTGGATTCCTTTGGAAGTTTGGAAGCTAGGAGGGAAAAACTGATAAAGACCTGGAAGGTTTTGTTAAATAGTATTTTAAGAGGAGAAATACCAGCACCCTGGAAGAAAGCAGTGGCAGCTGTAATACCTAAAGAGGGTAATCATACAGGCACATTTCAATACTAAACCATGATTATAAAGTGATCATGTCTATAATGGCTAAAAGAATGGCAAAAGTAATGCCAAAATTGATAGCTATGAAAAATATGGTTTTATGGAGGGAAGGCAAACATTTGACAACATTAACAGAACATTGATTATCCAGAGGGAAGCAGAATGCAAGAAAATACCAGTGTTGTTGGTGGGTCTTGATGTGGAGAAAGCATTTGACAGAGTAAGTTGGGACTTCATGAGTAGGACAATGGAAGCATTTTCATTTCCTGAAAAAAATAATAAGGTTGATCAGGGGGATATATGAGGGATCAGAGGTGAAAATTAAAGTGGGTGGGGTCCTCTCTGATAATTTTTGCTTGAGCAGAGGAACCAGGCAGGGGGTGTCCCCTTTCTCCTTTGTTATTTGCATTATATTTAGAACCATTTGGGAAGAAAACAAGGGACCCAGAAATTCAAGGATATAATTGGTTTGGTAGTCAAGAAAAGCTGGCTGTATTTGCAGATGATATTACTTTATACCTGCAAAACCAGGAGGAGACATTGCAATGTTGTGGAACATTTTGAGACAGTTTCAGATCTTTTTGGGATACAACATTTAATGAATCAAAACAAAGGCAATAACACTAAATTATGCAGCCAAATATGAATTGGTTCAGAAATATCCATATTTATGGGGACATGATAAAATGAAGTATTTATGAGTATCGATTAAAAATGATTCTGGTGTAATAGCTAAGTATATGTCAGAAGCAACTAAACAAAAGATAATACAAAAACTGAGAAAATGGAAGCTTTGTTATATGGTTATGGATGGTAAGATACAAACAATTAAAATGATTTTAGTCCCTTTAGACTTGTACAAAGGTCAGGCATATTTTTATCAATCAGAGAAGATGTTGTGGATAGTAATTAATAAAGAGCTGAAGGACTTTATTTGGGAGAGGATGACTGCAAGAGTCAAATATGATAAGCTGATTCTTCCGTAGAACAGGGTGGATTGGGATTACCTGGTTTGAAGGGGTTATTTCAGAGCTACACATTTAAGGCTCCTGTGCATAGCACAAGCAGAACTATAATTCATAATGAATCTAAAATCAACTGTACTAGAAGTAGTGAATATAGTGACAGAGATAAAACAACTGGAATTGAGATCTTTAGAAAAGGGTAGGAGCAAACAACTACATAGGAAAAATGGGAATTGTAGGAACAATACATACAGGGGAGGAATGAGGTTTAAAATAAGGCAGGACTTAAATGAGTTATTTAATGTTTGACTGAAAATGATTGGGTAGATTATAAGTGATGCATAATTTTTGCGGGTCTTTAGTTGGTCGTTGGGCGGGCTGGCCATCCGGCGGTGTGTTGTCAGGGTCTGGTTTTCGGGTATCTATTGGGCGGGTGCTTAATCAGGCCTGTTGGCAGGGGGGGTGGCTGGTTGACTGACACTTCCCCATCTCACAAATGGCACTTTTTCAAGCCCACCCCCCCAACTATGTATGCCAAATCTGAGGTCAAACTACAGGGGGAAAAGTGAGATGGGGTGGTGTTGGCTGGCTGGTTCAGTGGGGTGCTCGTTTGGTGGGTGGGCATTCAGCGGTTGGGTTTCGGTGGTGTGCCATTCAGTGTTTTTTCTGTTTGGCGATGGACCATAGACCCATGTTTGCAAGTGGGAGTGGATCAGTATGGTTTGTGATGTAAAATGCTTGCAACTAGGATTGTGTGTTGGTGTGAATTGTTTTTATTTATATAAATGCATGATTGCCTATGTCATAAGTGATGGTTTAATAAAGATGTTTCTTGTTTACAAAAAAAGGAGAGACAGGAATTGAATAATTTATGTAATGCTGCTTGGGTTGTATTATATATAGCAATATGTGTAATGTATAATGTTTGTAAATGTGAACTTGTTAATACAGTTTGATTACACTTTTATAAATGTAAATTTGTTTATGTCACAAGTGATAATTCAATAAAGGTGTTTAATAGAAAAAGAAAAACTGCTGTCCAAAGGAGTCATCCAAATGGATCCCCCAGACCAACAAAGATTCAGAACTTACTCGGGGAAACTTTCTGGTGCTGAAAAAAATGGGAACCTGAAACCTATCTGGGATTTCAGAAACTTAAACCAGTATGTCAAATGCCCCAAGTTCTGAATGACCATGGTTCAATACGTTCAGTCGCCTTTGAGCAAGGATGATTAGATGTGCTTAATAGAGCTCCAGGATGTGTGCCATCACATCGAAATACACAGGAAATCCAGGAGGTTTCTTCACTCGGAGCCAATCATTACAAGTTTAGAGCCCTTGGTATCACCACAGCCCATAGGGTGTTCACCAAGTGCATAGCAGTTTTTGCAGATCACAAGAGACTGTTGGGATTCTGGGTGTTTCCATACCTCAATGACTGGCTGTACTTTAGTCCCACTATCCTCTACTGATTCAAGTCAGGGAGTAGAGTAGAGCCAGTCATTGAGGTATGGAAACACCCAGAATCCCAACAGTCTCTACTCTACTCCCAGTATCCTCTACTGATTCAAGCCAGGGAGTACAGTAGAGCCAGTCATTGAGGTATGGAAACACCCAGAATCCCAACAGTCTCTACTCTACTCCCACTATCCTCTACTGATTCAAGCCAGGGAGTAGAGTAGAGCCAGTCATTGAGGTATAGAAACACCCAGAATCCCAACAGTCTCTACTGTACTCCCACTATCCTCTACTGATTCAAGCCAGGGAGTAGAGTAGATCCAGTCATTGAGGTATGGAAGCACCCAAAATCCCAACAATCTCTACTCTACTCCCAGTATCCTCTACTGATTCAAGCCAGGGAGTAGAGTAGAGCCAGTCATTGAGGTATGGAAACACCCAGAATCCCAACAGTCTCTACTCTACTCCCACTATCCTCTACTGATTCAAGCCAGGGACTGCTTGCAACCATATCTTTTTTTAGTACCCATTCCAGCTATTTTAGATTTTCTTGTTTCCGTATTTAACAGTGGTGCTAGTTATTCTACTAGAAAGAGTTAACTTGCATCTATCTCCAGTTTTTATTTAGGACATAACTAGTCCTCTTCAGCCTCATCTAGATTATGTAAAGCTTTTCTTAAAGGTACCTTTTTACTTTGACCCTCTTTAAGGATCTCTACTCCACCCCGGGAGTTAAATATACTTCTTCAAACCCTGACTCATCCCTGATTTGAACCAGCTGCCGAGGCAGAATTTAATTTTTTTCTGGGAAACTATTCTTCTAGTTGGGACAAGTATCAGAACTGAAGGCCCTCTCTTCTAAGCCACTATATCTGCTTTTTCACAAGGACAGAGTGTGTCTTGTCTGCACTAATCCTTGCTTTGTACCTAAGGTTGCCTCGGAAACAACTATCAAGCAATCTATCAGCCTACTTGTTTTCCTTCCAAATTTTTCCAATAAAGGAGAATGCATGCTGCACCTTTTAGATGTGCATATTCACAAAACAAAAGATTTAAAAAAATCAGACCAGCTGTTTATTTCCTTTTTCAAAGCCAAACTGGGTAAATGTCGTAAAGGTAACTAAAGCCAAGTGGCTCACTGATTTAATTTCCTTTATCTGTAAATAAAATGGATTGACTCTTCCTAAACCTCATAAGGCTCCTACCACTGGATCTGCAGCCACATTGTCTAACTTTTGGTCTAGAACCCCTATAGATGACAACTGCTGAACTGCCATTTGGTCAAACTTGCATACCTTCATCGCTTAGTACAAACTGGACATATTATCTAGGAATAGGGCAGTGTTTGGCTCTGCTGTACTCTGGAATATCTTACTTTGAGAACTACTTTGGGATTTCTCTAGCTGGGGACTGTACCCCATCAATTGAGGAATGGATGAAAAAAACATCAGATATAGTTACGTACTTAACATAACTATGCATCTGTGTTGTCTGTTTTTGTCCTCCCACAACCTCCCACCCTCTATCCCCTTTCCTACTTAAAATGTTTATTTCCTAGCGTCCTTGTTCAACCTGAGGAGTGTTGTTTTGCTTTAATGTTGATAAGCTCCAACTCTTTCCTCCTTTGTCTCCTCCCTTATATAGTTTTTAATTGAGATGATGTTTAATTTTTCACTGTATTGATGTTCTTCATTCCACATTGCTGCAGTCCTAACCATAGGGTAGTCCGCTGTCCAGTCGGCCCGAATACCAAAGTATATGGCTGACGTCGGTCAAGGCGCATTAGACTGATGTCAGGACGTCAGGGTACTAATGCGCATGACCGACGTCATATCCTCAGTCTTTTTTGCCGCATGGTCCGATGCAGAAGCAGTTTTGCGAGTGCAGGTTGGCGTTCTGAAATTTTCTGAAGTCGGAGTTTCAGACCGAATCAAAGTTGGCTAAGTACCCGTTGGGAACATTTTGTTTTTTCTTGCCTCAGTATTTAACCGGATGTCAGAAAAAGTGAATAACTGTATTTCTTGTGGGAAGCAGATACCTCATAGGGATTACCATACTTTGTGTATACCTTGTTTAGGGCCTGAGCACGACGTTGTTGGATGCCGCTCTTGTGCTAGATTTAACAAACGCACTATTAAGAGAAGGTTAGACTGTGCCAGGTTAGTGTTTGGGAAGCGTTGTAATTATAAAATGCCGTTGGATGCTCCGGAAAGCGCAAGGACAAAACAGCAAAGCCTAGGGTTGATGAACCGCAGTCCCGGACGCCGGTTCTTTAGAAGGCTCAGTGGAGCCAGAGGTTTTGCCAGGAGTTTCTTTGGAGTCTCAGGCAGAGACTTTACTGTTACAGGATGTGCCCTCTCAGGAGGTAGGCCAGGCTGAGGGGCTTCTCAGGTAACTGTTCTTCCCTCTCTTCCCAAGGTAGTTAGAGCCTCTCCTTCTGTTTCCAAAACTTCTTTGAGAGGTAGGCCAAGTTTAGCTTCAGTGGGGGCTTCTCCTGGCACTTCAGGTTCTGTGCCTAAGAAACATATGCTTAAAATGGCAGAAGATTTGATTACTATGATTAGAGGTTCTATGCCCTCCGGATAAGAGGCCTAGGGTGGAACCTGAGTTTGAGAGTTTTGAACAGTGTTCAGAGGCTTCTGAGTCTTCTGAAGACTTGCAGGAGTATCCTCCTTATTCTGATTCTGATGTGGATGATTCCACTCCTACAGCTTCTCCTCCTGAGGATTTCTCATTTTCAGAGACTCTGCATTCCATGAGGGAGCACTTTAAATGGGAAGGCCAAGATTACTCTGATTCCAGGAAAAGGCTTAGGAATTCTTGTTTTACCCCAGCATAGGCCCTTAGCTATTCCTCCTGTGTTGAATGTGGTGGAAGATGTTTTGCAGAGGCTTCCTTGAACCCTGATTCTTTGCCTCCTGCCCCTGTTAAACCTGATAGGTACTATAGGGTGCCTGAAGCTCATAAGTATCTTTTAAGAGTCCTAGGGCAGACCCGAAACTGTTTCTCAGGGGCCTAAAGGTGTTAAGGCCTCTGTTGTTAAAAATCCTGTTCCCACTGATAAAGAGGCAAGGGTTTTGGATAGATGGGGAAAGAAAGTGTATACTTCTTCCACTTTAGCCATGAGGGCGTTGAATTGTCAGTTTCACATGCTAAAATATCAAAATTATCTCCTTTCACAATTGAAATCTAAGGTGGATGCTTTGAAGGCATAGAGTGTAAAGAGTTGCTGGATTTAGTTCATGTGTCTGAACAAGTGGGTAAGCATTCTTTGCAATGTGGTTTTGATGCTGTGCAGGCCTCCTCGAGGGTGGCTGCCACTAGTTCTGTTCTTCGCAGGCATGCCTGGTTGAGGGATCAGAATTTAGCAGAGCATGTTAAGACAAGGATTTTGGATGCTCCTTTGCAGTCTGATGTGTTGTTTGGTTTGCCTGTGGAAGCAGTTTTAAAGAAAATGGAGGACAAAGCTAAGTCTATGCAAACTGTTAAAGATTTTTTGCAGGTGCAGCCACCGAAGTTTAGTAGAAATTGGCCTACTAAGGGATGGACATATCCTGCTTATGATTCCCAGTCTAGGGGTAGGTCTAGACGTGGTAGGGGCAGAGCTCAAGGTTCTTTTAGGCCTAGAACAGGGAGTTCACCTGCTCAGACTTCTGGTGAGGGCAGGGGTCAGTCCTTTAACAGACCCAATGACCTGCCTTTTCAGCTGCCAGTAGATTCTCGTCTGGCAGCTCCTTTGGGAGGAAGACTGTCTCTTTTCAAAGAAAATTGGGATTTAATCACTCAAGACAGATGGGTGTTGGATATCATTCACCACGGTTACAGGTTTTATTTCCATACATTTCCCCCTTTCAAAGGCATGCCAGACGTTCCTCCTCCACAAAGGAAAGAGGCTCACAAGCAAATTTCTCTGTTACTCCAAATAGGGGCCATTCAGCCAGTCCCTGTACCAAAAAGGGGCCTAGGATTTTATTCTCGCCTGTTCCTAGTACCAAAGAAGGGGAACATGTGGAGACCAATTTTGGATTTATCTATCCTCAACACTTATCTGGACATTCCCAAGTTCAAGATGTTGACGTTACAACAGCTTTTACCTCTGCTGGGCAAAGATCATTGGATGGTAACTTTAGATCTCAAGGAAGCTTACCTTCATGTGCCTATAAGACTAAGTTGCAGGAAGTATCTGCGAGCTGGAAATTCTCATTATCAGTTCTCTGCATTGCCCTTTGGCTTATCTACTGCCCAGAGTATTCACAAAGGTTCTGGCTCCAGTGATAGCTTACTTCAGGCTAAAAGGAATTCAAATCTATCCTTACTTGGACGACTGCCTGATTCTGGCTCAAGAAAAGGAAGACCTTCTACAGCATCTGGAATATGTCATAGCAGTGCTAAGATGCCTAGGGTATTCTGTGAACGAAATAAAGTCCAGTCTAGTACCCTCTCAAGACATGTGCTTTCTGGGTGTGAGACTGAATACAGCAGCCCAGATGGCCTTTTTAACCCCGGACAAACAAAAGAATCTTTCCAGTTACTTCCATCAACTATCTCTTCAGTCCGGGCTGACTGCAAGGACAGTCCTTCAAGCCTTAGGGTTCATGGCATCTTGTATTCTGGTGCTTCCCAATGCCAAACTGCATATGAGGAAGCTGCAATGGTATCTCAAAATGTGTGGACACAGCACTGCCAGGATTTGGACACTGTCATTCAAATAATACCTTGCATTCAAAAAGAATTTTTGTGGTGGGCTCAGGAATGTCACCTAAACGAGGGACTCTCTGTGACCCGGCCAGAGGCGAGTCAGATTTTAACGACAGATGCCTCGGACATTGCTTGGGGAGCTCATCTAAATGGAAAGTGGATACAAGACAAGTGGCCTGCCAGACTACAGCATCTACATATCAACATGAAGGAGATGTTAGCAGTCCAGTTTGCATTAATGGCTTTCAAGGAGTTACTTCTTCCAGGGCAGGTGTTGATTCTAACAGACAACACAACTGTCATGTGGTACATCAACAAACAAGGGGGAACACATTCTTACCCATTGTGCAGGCAAGCAATGATTTTATGGGAGACTGCGCTCAGCTTGCAACTAACTCTTCAGGCAAGGTTTCTGCCGGGAGCACAGAACTCCTTAGCAGATGTGTTAAGCAGACAAATCATGGATCCCCACGAGTGGAAACTGGATCTTCATGTATTTCAAAAATTGACAGTGTCATGGGGAACTCCAGACATAGATCTGTTCGCTTCTCCACTAAACCACCAGCTGCCAAAGTTTTGCACAAAGAAGTTTCATCACACAGCTTGGAAAGTGGACGCTCTGTCTTTCAGTTGGAAAAATCTTTATGTGTATGCGTTTCCACCTCTGCCTCTTCTTCCAAAAGTGCTTCTAAAGGTCAGACAAGACAAGCCAAGGATGATTTTAATAGCTCCAGATTGGCCTCGGCAGCACTGGTACCCATTACTGAGGAGTCTGGTAAGGAAGCCTCCATGGCCTTTACCCTTGATTCCTCACCTGTTGTCTCAGAGAGAAGGTCACCTGCTCAATGTCAAGCTTCACTCTCTTCATCTAACAGCCTGGCATATTCTGTGTTGAAACACAGCAGGTCTCAACTTCCTCAACAAGTTTTAAATGTGATTATGGAAGCTAGAAGACCTAGTACAAGGAAAGTGTAATGAAAAATGGAAGAGATTTTTATTTTGGAGTGCAGCACAGAATTTGGAGATTTCTGAGCCTAATCTGAGTGTGGCTCTTCAATATCTTACTGAGTTATTGGACAAAGGTTTGTCCTTCTCTTCCATTAAGATTCATGCTGCAGCAATTTCAGCTCACTATGATTGTGACCCACCATTGTTTTCGCATCCTTTGTTCAAGCAGTTTCTTAGAGGGGCAAAGAATATAAGACCCCCAATAGAGCTCCTACTCCTGCTTGGGATCTCAATTTTGTGTTGGAAAAACTTACTCTACAACCTTTTGAGCCTGCGGCTACTGCTGAATTGAAATACTTGTCATGGAAGACTGCTTTTCTGTTGGCTATTACTTCTGCAAGAAGGGTTTCTGAGTTGCAGGCCCTTATGGCAGTAGAGCCCTTTGATTTTCCATAAGGATAGGGTATCATTACGCACTAATCCTTCCTTTATGCCTAAGGTGGTTTCTAGTGTGGCTTTAAACCAAACTATTCATTTGCCTACTTTCTATGCAGATCCCCAAAATAAGGGGAAAAGATTTTGCACACTTTAGATGTACATAGGCAGTTGCGTTATTATTTAAGCAGGACTAAGGATTTCAGGCAGTCTCAGCAATTGTTTGTTTCTTTTGCTTTGAGTTCTCAGGGCAAGCCTGTGTCTAAGCAAACTATTTCTAAGTGGATTGGGTTTTGCATTTCATTTTGTTACTCCCATCATGGCAAGGAGATTCCAGCTGGGATTAGGCCTCATTCCACTAGGGCTACTGCCACTTCAACAGCATTTCTAAGGGGTGGCAACTAAGGATATTTTGGAGGCAGCTACTTGGAGTTCAGTGCATACTTTCTCTAAGCATTACCACCTTCCTCTCTACTCTAAATCTAGGGCTGGTTTTGCCACAGCTATTTTGCAAGGCATGTTGACAGCTCCTGCTTCCTTATGATTTGCCAGCCTCCCTTACCTCTGCTTTGGGATTCTACCCAATGGTTAGGACTGCAGCAATGTGGAATGAAGAACATAGTACAGTTTTGTACCTACCATAAATGTAGATGTTCGAGGATCCACATTGCTGCAGTCCAATTACCCTCCTCCTTCCCCTCTGTGTTTAGGGGTGGTGGTGTGGGCTAGTATATATATATATATTCTTGTACATTTGTATATATTGTATATATGTTTGATGCAGGGCTTTTTGGTGTTTTGGTTTGGGCCTTGTCTTTTTAGGGTCTTCTGACATCTGGGGCAAGAAAAGACTGAGGATATGACGTCGGTCATGCGCATTAGTACCCTGACGTCCTGACATCAGTCTAATGCGCCTTGACCGACGTCAGCCATATACTTTGGTATTCGGGCCGACTGGACAGCGGACTACCCTATGGTTAGGACTGCAGCAATGTGGATCCTCGAACATCTACATTTATGGTAGGTACAAAACTGTACTTTTCTACCTGATAGCTGCTTTAAGACAGGTTGTTGGCTGAAGGCAGGGCAAACTTGATCTTAAGTAATCCTGACTAAAAAGGAGGATTATGAATAAGGGGAGGAGCTCGAGCTACAGAGCCAAGTCTTTAGAAGTGGCCCAAGTCCGATCTGATACCCCATCAGTTGAGTAAGGAAGAAAACGGACAACCCAGATGTCTAGTTATGGTGGGTACATAACTTCATTTTTCTGGGATATCTGTAGTGCCAAATTTCTTTACTTAGCTCTCTCTTACGATTCATATAGCCAATTCCTCCCCAGTATGTGTGTATGTGTATATATAGTGTGTGTTTGTGCATATATAATACATACAAACACACACACACACACACACACACACACACACACACACACACACACACACACCACATACATACATACATGCATTATATATATAATGCTTCTGAATGGCATCACGGTTGGATTTGATAACCCAAAGGGTGAACAGGATGAAAAGAAGATAGCATGGATCCAGTGTTATAGCAAGTACATAACTTTTGTTTAACCATCATGCACAGACTTAGGAACTTGCTCTATGATCTTGGTTCTTTAATTTATTTTCCTAAATTCTAATCGTTTATAATACTTATGCATTCACAGAGACTATATGAACAGAGACATGACTGAGCTCGGTAAATGTGTGTCCCAGGCAGGTATGTCCCTAGCCTTAAGCGGCATTCTACTGTCATCCCAGAATGATGCCTCAATACAAACAGAAAATGATTGACTTTAACAGTTGACTTAGTTTTTGGTGTCATTCCAGGGAGACCAGTACCTGATAGCCTGGGAAGATATGATTGACAGACCGTGATGCTTTGCTAGAGATGGCTTGCATCTTTCTCACTTGGGCTTCAGGCTTCTGGCAAAGACCCTTGCCTCCCCCATAGTGCCTTTTTAAGAAAAATCATGAGGTCGATACTACCAACATAAAAATTTCAATAAAACACAAATTAAGGGTCATGCTGCTAAATGCTAGGAGTCTAAACATGAAAACTGCACTCATTGCAAGCATTCTTAACCCTGGAAAATGCTGACATTTGTGCAGTCACAGAAACTTGGTTTAAAGCTGCGGAGAGCACCCCAGCCTTACCTGGTTACTCATCCTATCATACATTCAGAGCCCAAACTGTGGGCAGCAAAGTCAAAGGAGGTGGAGTTTCAATATATATTAAAGAGACACACATCTCCAGGCTGGTCAAACAGTATGACGCACAGGAGAACACTCCAGGTGCAGTTAACCATTGACAAGACCCCTATTCATATTATAGCTAGCTACAGGCCCCCCCAAATTTGACTCAAGATGCCCACTCCACCTGTCTGGACCTCTTCAAATCTATCAAGATTCAACCCTTTACCCTGGTCCTGGGTGACGTTAATTACCTAACTATAGATTGAAAAACTACTTATGCCAGAACACAAATGCCCAGAGATTCCTCAATGTTATCAATGCAAATGCCTTGGGAACAGCTAGTCGATACCCCCACAAGAGGTAATACTATCTTTGACTTGGTATTAACCAGCATGAGTAACCACTGCAGCACCCCTAAGATCCAACCATAAAGCTGTCACTTTCAAAGTCACCATCTCTCCTGACCCCCCTCTAGCTAGGGTAAAATAATAAATCTTCTTCAAAGCTGATTACAGCCTCCTGAGGGATGGTATAAACATCTTCACAGCCCCTTCCCCCACTGTAGGAATTGGCACCAATGTCCAAATCTACACCAAAGGTACTATGCAAGCATTTATATAGATGAATGGAATCAGAAATACCTGACAGGACAAAGTCATCCTCCACAAGGAAGAGTAAACCTGTCTGATGGACATCTGTAATAAATAAACTATTTAACAAAAATAAGAAATTGCTGTCCAGGATCAAGAAGGAGCAGGTGCCCAATTGCAAGCAATCTCTCCTTAGCCTGAACAAGCAAATAAGAGCACTAGTGAAATTCTCTAAAGCCAACTTTGAGTCCAAATTGGTCATATCTACTAGAGACAATCATAGGGCTTTCTTCACATATGTCCGCAATCTCAAAGAAAGCACCCGGATCTTTTCAGGACTGGTGGTCAAGGAAACCACATACACAAATGCTGTAGATATAGCCAATCTACTGGCTGACAGATTCAGCAAAAACGTCTCCGCTCTGTCCCCCCATCAGTAAATCAGGACATCCCCAGTAGCTGCTCCCCACCCCTTATTTCTAGGGAGCAGGTCATCACTTTCCTCTCAAAGGCAAAAAATACAACCTCCATGGGACCCAATAACATCCCAGGCTGCATTCTACATGAACTCAGGCATGAATTTGCAGCACCATTAAGCACCCTGTTCAACCAAACCATGAGTACCGGCTTTGTTCCAGCTAAGTGGAGGACAGCCACTGTCACCCCTTTACACAAAGGTGGAGCATCCACTGATTCAGGAAATTATAGACCCATGAGCCTAACTAGCCTGATCTGCAAGGCCATGGAACAGATTATCATGGACCTCATTGGCAATCTCCAGACACTTAACCCCACACAGCATGGCTTTGTCAAGGGGAGGTCATGTCTGTTAAATCTGGTCAACTTCTTTGAGACAGTCACCAAAGCCATGGACGAGAGGAAGATGGTGTACATCGCCTACCTTGACCTGGCCAAAGCCTTTGACAGTATTCCCCTCTTGGGCATAGTAGATAAACTCTCTCAACTAGGCATCAATCCATATGTTATCAGATGGGTAGCAAACTGGCTCACTCATAGAACCCACCTAATGAAAATAGGGGAAGCCACCTCAAGCAGTAGACCCGTAATATGTGGCGTACCCCAAGGATCGGTCTTGGGGCCTCTGTTATTCGGGATATACTTTTCTGAGGTGCAGGCCAAAACCAATGGGCTATGGCTGACCAAGTCTGCAGATGACTTCAAGCTGGGCGCAGTCCTCAATTCCCCAAATGATGTGGACGTCCTGCAAGAGGGTCTCACCCAAACAAATGACTGGTACCAGAAACATGACCTCAAGCTGAATGCCAAAAATCATTCAGTTTTGGAGAGAGTGACGTCCCCATATATTGTCATATTAATAACGTCTTATGTACACAATCAGTAGTTAGTGAGGGATTTGGGCACCTAGTTTGACAGCAGCCTGACATTTGACCACCATGTTGCTTTCATTGTACGGAAAGCTTTCTACATGACCCACCTCATAAGTAAGAGCATCTCATCCAGGGACAAAGAGGTCATAACATCCCTGTATTCTTGACTTATAAGGTCAATTATTGAGGAAACACCCCCTTTGACATGTACCTCGCAAAGCACATGCAGCAGCTGGAGAGACCACAGAGGTTCCTCACCAAAAGAATCCAGGGCCTCAAATATTTACCCTACACGGATTGGGTAAAAGCCCTGTCCCTCTTCTCAGTTTCATAAGACTTCTCAGAGGTGACTTCTGTGTGGCATACAAAGCAATCTCAGACCCCACCTTGATGGAACTGCTGCATATCCGTAAGTCAAGCTCCATTCGAGCAACCCATACATGTGACCTCAACATGGTCTGTGATATCAACAGGACTTGCTGGCGGGACAGATTTGTGTCCCAGAGACTCCCCCCATCTGTGGAATAGACTCCCTCTCCACATCAAGCAGAGTACCTTATTATCCCTTTTTAATCCCAGTCTGGAAAACTGGATGGGAAACAGAAAATACACCCCTGGGTTTCCACCTGAATCCCTGCTGAACAGGGGCTTTGGGCGCTGACTTATCTAAACATGGGCTAAACTCTTGGCTAGGCTTATAAGGGCCTCAGGGCCAATAGCCTAGTAGCTTCTTATGATCCTATGAGAAGGTTGAGACACTCCCACTTAACAAGACATATTATTTCTATGTAGTTCTCCCATAGTCAAGTTCAGACAACAGCCTAGAAAAATAAATTTAAGCAGTATGCTCCATTTAAAATTTAAATTGAAACATCATGCTCCATTCAGATTAATAAATTCTGTTAAGTCTGTTTAGTTGTAAAAACTGTGACATCATCTTTTACTTTACCTGCACAGCTTGCTGTATGTATCCAATGACATAAAGACAGCTACTTTAGATTAAAAAAAAAGACTGCATACATAGAAGCAAATAAGGCAATATAATAACCAGAGTCATGAAATTGTTGTAGCTCTTCATCCAAAGTGTACCTTCACTCACACAGGTCAGGTTACATGAACCCTGTAGCTCCCTCACACTCCTTTATCCCTGTTTCATCCTTCTTTTTTTCATTTTGTCATTCCCTCAATTACTGCCTTTCATTCATCCCTCCTTCCTCTTCTATTTGCATTTCTCACATTTCTGTTCTCTCTACTCCACTTCCCTTTGAATGCCTCTGTCTGTCTCTCCCCATTTCTCTGTCTTCTCCTCGTGTTATCCTTTCCTGCAGCTGTTTTACTTGCCTCTTCTAATGTCTTCATATCTCTCTCTAAAATATGTTGCTATCCCTGTAGCATAAGCCATCTCAGCCATTCTGTCTACATTCTACTCATAAAGCTCTGCTAAGCAAAACTCCATTTTTCCATCCATATTTTGACTTTGTAAACTGCTTCTTGAACTAAATGTTGTAACACATTTTTGCATCTGTAAATGTGCATATTTTATAGCATGTATATTGTAAATATGTTTTGTTCGTTTCTTATGTGATTTTATTCACCTTGGCTGTGCCTTCATATGGTCCATTGAGATCAGTGCACTACCCCAGTAAACAAATATAAATAAAATAAAAAATAAAAAAAACACGGCTAGACCTCGGGCTAAATTCTAAATTTATTAAGGTGAACCGCTTTTCGTTTGTAGATTCACAAACTTCATCAGACCAAATAATTAGATGCTAAAACAGTTGCTTAAATATCATACAAAGGAAATCATAATTAAAAATAACCAGCAAATGTTAGTTACATACCACATACCATCTATTAAAACTGATACTCCATACTAATAATGTTGCATTCATTAAAAGTTGTTAAAAAATATATGTTGCTACTAAAATTTATTATACAACAAAAAAAATCAACCTGCAGAATCATCATAAATTAGTGCCAGAACAGTGCTAACATTCTTTGGTCTACCTGAGAAAGAGTTTTTGGTTTTAATATGCTATTAATCGTACAATAATCATTAAGCCAAGGACAGACATTTGAATATAATGATAACTGCCACGTTAACTCTGCTTTTTCAAAATGTGACATCCATGGGCCTCTTCTAAGTTCCTCATTTACTAGTTGTATACCACAAAATTCAAAACTGTGACCATTGTACATATACACATGCTTGACGAGGGCATTAGTTAAACTAGATTTCCTTATAGCATATTGATGCTCATATACCCTATCTTTTAGGGCTGTAGTGTTTTTTCCTGCGTAATAAGTGGGACACTGATTACATCTAGCCACATAAACCACTGCTTTAGAATTGCAGTTCAACCTATGATGTATGTTATATTTGTTGCCATTGATTTCCACATACTGCCCTTGATAGATAAATTTACAAAAACTGCACATACCACAATTTTTCATTCCTTGCCCTTGTATTTGTGTCCGACTACCCATTTCAATAAGTGCTTTTAAATTTTTACCTCCTCTTGCTATCATTTTTACCCCTTCTTTAAATTTATCCCTTATGGATACTTCTTCAATAATTCTCCAAGTTTTTTGAAATTATTGCTTGAATTTCATAAAATTGTGTGTTAAATGTAATAAAGGCAGCCATATAATCAATATCTTTACTATTACTATATCTTAAACAAGGGACTAAGGAACCATCCTGATGAAAGATTGGTTTAAAATTACCACTATTTCTCTTATGTTTAACCTCAGTGAAAAGCTCCTGTAATATTCGTTTCAGATAACCCCTACTCATAAACATTTCCATTAAATGCCTGCATTCTTTGATGAAATCAGAATCCTCACTCACCATCTTAGCGGCCCGGACAAATTGCCCTTTTACAACCACCTTCTTGTTGGACATGGGGGGAAGCACATGAAATGCAGAAAAGAACTGGAATAAGTGGGTTTTCTATGTATTTTTGGTAACAAACCTATTCCTTCTGCCCTTACTGAGGTTAACATCCAAATAATTTCTTGCTCACCAATTGTATGAGTGAATTGTAAGTAATGTGCAGTCTTAATATAAACCAGGAATTCATCTGCCCTTTGTTGGCTTCCATTCCATAGGATGAATAAATCATCCAAATAACGTAAATATAGCATAATATTGTTGGCATAAACACCATCTTGGATGTACCTCTTCTCCCAACCTACCATTACCAAATTGGCAAAGATAGTGCCACAAGGTGAGCCCATCGCAACACCCACTTTTTGAAGATAGTAATTATTGTTGAACATTAAAAAGTTGTTTGGTTAATTTCTCCCTGTGGCACCCCGTTCAGATAAAAATTTTTATATTTCTGAATACCTTCCTGTTGAGGTATGACTGAAAAAAGGTCCTTAACATCGACCATTAAAACAACACCTCATCCATGTACTCTGTAGAGTTGATCAAACTAAGGAAGTGCCAAGAATCCTTGCATATTTGGACCTGTCCTTCCAAAAACAACTTAAGCCTACTGTCTAAGAATTTTGCGCAAGCATATGTTATTGAGTTGTTACCGTCTGCTATTGGTTGCAAGGGTCGGTTGGTTACATCTTTATATATCTTGGGAACGCAGAAAATAGTCAGGATGGTGGGTGCAATCACATTTAAATAATTGTAGATGCCAATACTTATTCTGTTTTCCAAAAATAAGCCATTCAGTAACATACTGATTCTCCTATATGCTAAATTCAACTCGTTCCTAGTTACTTCCTGGTATGTCAGTAGTGAGAATCTCATACATTCTTCTGTTGTAATCCTGGATATCCATGATGACCAGCCCTCCCCCTTTGTCCGATTTCATTATAAGAGTTTTCTGTTGTATCAGATATGCAAGTATATCCCTGTCTTCCTTAGACAAATTGTCTTGAAACTCTTTTTGTTCCTTAGTAAATACCTTGTGTCCAACTCGCATATTTTTTCAAACAAAGCCAAAGCCGGATGTAAGGGGGGGTTATAAGTGCTACTAATACGTAATTCAGTGGATCCCTGTGACTGTCCCTCACCAAACAAGATTTTAAAATTAAGCTTTCTTAAAAATAGCTTTAGATCCAACATCACTGTGGCCAACTCTGGTCCACTAGCGGGGACAAATGTGAAACCTTTGCTTAACAAATTAGCCATTTCTTCATCCACAAATGTTCCTGAAAAATTATAAACCTTAAAATCCTTGTCAGTATTTGTGATAATCGTAGGCTTAAATATAGTAGCAGCAGAATTTTCCAGTAAACTATGTGTACCTTCTAAACTACCTACTTACAAACTATCCTCAACCATTAATAATTGGCACTCGGAAGGCGACCCTGTACCTGGGACCCCCCCCCTATTTCTTCTGGAGGGTGTGTAACAATCCTGGTTAGAAATATGATTTTTGTCTACCCATGTTACTACTGTTGCAATTCCTAATTCTTTCTGCTCTTAAAGGTGGAAGATCCTGCTCATAATTGCTGCTGTCATTACCCTCTACAAAGTCTCGCTGCTCATTATTGACATTTGAGCCATTATTGGCACTCGCACGCCCAGGTTGCCCATCACCACTTATACTAGTTTTATTACCACATTTAACACAATTTTATGAAATTCAAGCAATAATTTCAAAATATTGGAGAATTATTGAAGAGGAAGTATCCATAAGGGATAAATTTAAAGAAGGGGTAAAAATTATAGCAAAAAGAGGTAAAAAATTTAAAGCACTTCTAGAAATGGGTAGTCGGACAAAAATACAAGGGCAAGGAATGAAAAAATGTGGTATGTGCAGTTTTTGTAAATTTATGTATCAAGGGCAGTATGTGGAAATCAATGGCAACAAATATAAAATACATGATAGGTTGAATTGCAATTATAAAGCAGTGGTTTATGTGGCTAGATGTAATCAGTGTCCCACTTATTACACAGGAAAAATCACTAGAGCCCTAAAAGATAGGGTATATAGGTTCATAGGTTGGTACTAGGCTATCTGCCTGAAGGCATTTATAAGCCTAGCCAGAATGTGTTGGCTTTCGCGCCCCCTTAGATTAGTTCCCTGTGCCTCTGTCCAGCAGAGCCACTGAAGTGATCCCCGAGGTAAACTTTCTGTTTCCCATCCACTTGTCAAGGTTTCTTTTGAAGAGTGTTAGTGAGGAGCTCTGCCTAATGTAGATTCAGATCTTGTTCCAAAGCATGGGAAGTCTCTGGGACGGGAATCTATCCCTCTAGCACGTCCTATTTATTGTTGTAGCGAGGTTTAGATCCCTAGAGCATGTGGCTCGAGGGGGTAAGGTTTTCTTTAGGTGGCGCATGTCCATCAATTCTGGGTTGGACATGGCCTTGTATGTCAGGCAGAGATCACCTCTGAGTAGGCGGTATGCAACCGAGTACAACTGGAGCTGCTTAGAGCATCTGTTTGAGGCCACTGATCCTCTTGGTGAGGTACTTCTGTGGTCTTTCCAGCTGCTGTAGGAGTCTTGTAAGGTACATCCCAAATGGGGCATTGTACTCTATGATGGGTCTGATGAGTGATGAGTACAGGGGCACATTGTCCTCTTTTGATCTGGATGCGAACTCTTTTGTGATTAGGTGGGCCACGTAGAAGGATTTTATAACCACTTTGGCAATGTGATTATCAAAGATGAGATTACCATCTACTTGGGTCCCCAGATCCCTTATGTCTTCTGTATTTAGGGGACTACCACCTATGTGGTAGTTTGTGGGTACTTTTTTTTTTCCAAAGGAGATGACTATGCACATTTTGGCATTTAGCTTGAGGCCATGATTTTGACACCAGATATCCGTCTCAGTGAGACCCTTTTAGAGGATGTCTGTGTCAGCCGGAGAGTCAATTATAGCCCCTAGTTTGCAGTCATCTGAGAACTTGGTCAGCCATAGTCCTGTGCTTGCCTGTACCGCTGAGAATTATATGCCGAACAGGAGAGGTCCTAGGACTGAGCCGTGGGAAATGTCATTATAACAGGTTTAGAGTCGGACCTAGCTCCCGCAACTTTCACCATGTAGGTTCTGTCCGTGAGCCAGTTGGCAACCCATCTTGGGACATAGGGGTTTATGTTCAGGCTGTTGAGCTTGTCTATAATACCAGAATGGGGAATGGTGTCGAATGCCTTAGTGAGTACTAGGTAGGCTGTGTGTACCACCTTTCCCTCGTCTATAGCCTTGGCAACTGTCTCAAAGAAGTCCACCAGGTTTAGGAGGCATGATCTGCCCTTAACAAAGCCAAACTGGGTGGGGTCCAGTGTTTGGACGTTCCCAATGTCTCTGTTAGAGTTTCATGATGATGCGCTCCATAGCCTTGCAGACCAAGCTAGTCAGGCTTATAGGGCGATAGTTCCCGGGGGCTGTTGTGGCTCCACCTTTGTGGAGCAGAATAACAGTTGCTGTGTGTCACTCTGTGGGTATGTAGCCTGTGGAGAGGCTGAGTTTGAACAGTGTGTTTAGGTGAGGGGTTAGTTCATCTTTGAGCTTGTGTAGGGTGCAGCCTGGGACACTGTCTGGTCCCATTGATGCTGTGCTTTTGGCTTTGGAGAGGGCTGTTTTAATCCGAGTGTCTGTGATTTCAGGGACTCTACATTCTTCTGGTATGGTTATGGGCCCTTTTGGGGGTGAGAGGGGGTGAAGTTTGCGCTGAACCTGTCTGCCAGGATGTTGGCGATATCGGTCGGTCCAGAATATTTTGTGCCATTCTGCACTAACTCCGAGCAGATCTAAGCATTGCCACTTAGATTCTTGACATAGCTAAGGAATGCCTTGTGGTTATCGTTGGAGTCCTTGGCAATTTTTCTTTCAAAGCTCGCCTTGGATGATTTTATGAGGGATCAGAGTTTCTTGCTGATACTGATCAGGGATGTCTTCCCTTCTTGGGATTTTACTCTCTTCTGTACGAGTTTCCTCCTTCTATTGTATAGCTTGTTTATGGCAGGAGTCCACCAGACTGGTTTCCTTTTCTTGGAGGAGTGAGTCTTGTTTTTTCTTGGGATGGCATGATCCATGCGTTCTTGTAGCTGCTCGTAGAATGCATTAGTAAAGGGTTTCACAGCTTGGACAGTGTTATCCTTCAGCATTGGGGCTTTGAAACTTTCTACCTCGGTCTTAAGTAACGTGAAGTTTGCTTTTGAAAAGATTTTCACGGTAGTTTTGTTGTCCGGGGGTGGGGGTGGAATATGGATATCCAAAGTGATTTGTTATGGTCAGATCTAACCAGCGAGGGGTTGACCTCTGGTGTGGAACACCGGTCGCCCATGTTGGTGATGACCAGGTCCAATATGTTGTCACCTGTGGTGGGAGTGTTGACCAGTTGAACCAGGGCGTTTAAGTTTATAAATTCTAGGAATAGTTGGGCAAGGGAGTTAGTACTTGAGTAGTTCTCCCAGTTAATGTTTGGGTAATTGAAATCACCTAATATTAGGGTGTTTGGTAGGACCTTTATGTTTCCCAGTGTTTCCAGAAATGTGGAATGGGGGTCCTGGGACATGGTGGGTGATCTGTAGCAAGCTACAATTTGAATTGCAGTTTTGCGCATTGTTAGTTGCACGTGGATGATCTCTGAAGCATCGTGCTGTGCCACTAACCTGGAGGTGTGGGTATCCTTGATGAATATGAATACGCCCCTGCCTTTTGTATTTCAGTTTGGGTTCTGTGGCCGAAATGTATGGTATGAGTTGTAGCCTGGTAGTGCTGGGGTGCTCTCTGGAGCCTTAAACCAGGCTTCTGTTTCTGCACATATATCGATTTTCTCCATACTGAGGAGTGCCTCAAGTGCGTGCATTTTGAGGTTTAGACTTCTGGCATTGAGTAGCATTAACCTCAGTTTTTTGTTACTTGTGCTATTTACAGCGGTGGGTTTGTGTTTTTTGAGCCTTGCCTAAAAAGGCACTATGGGGGTGGCAAGAGTCTTGGACAGTATTCGAAAGCTTAAGGGTGACAGGTGCAAGCCATCTCTAGCGATGCAGCGTGGCTTGTCGAGCATGTCATCCCAGGCGGACAGACACTGGATCCCCTTTGAATGACACCAGAAACTTAGCCAATTGCTGAAATCGAGAATTTTTTCTTTATACAGTGGTAACATTCTTTGTGAGGGCAGGATGCTACTCAGGGTCATACCGGCCTGGGCTACATGATCAGAGAGCTCTTCCATGTCTCTCTTCATGTAGTCCAGGGAGGTACGGCTCAGGTCATTCACACCAACATGGACAATGACAGTCATATTTGTACTTGTCCTGGAGTGGCCTGAGTGCTTGTCTTATGTGGCGGATCCTGGAACCTGACAGGCAGCTAACAGTAACCTTCTCCTTATTCAGCCTAGTAAGTGAGGCGTCAGTGTGCCTGACTATAGAGTCACCTATTACTAGTATGTTGGGTATGTTATTTTGCCTTAAGGGCTGTGATTGCATGGCACACTGGTTTTGTGAAGTATGTGTTTCGTGGTTTGTGGTGGTGGGTGCAGGTTGCTTGGATGTTTACTTTGGAGGTCTCTGTTGGTTTTGCAGATTTTTGTTTAGAGCCTGTGAGTATGTTTTCATATATTTATGTGTGTTTTTTGCCGGTGCTGGTTTAATGGATCTGTATAAGACTGGTGGTGTGATGCAAGTATTTCCCTTCTCCTTTTGACTGTCTGATCCAGTCTTGGGTTGAGAAAGCTTAGCCTCTAGTCTGGCTGTATAACTGCATCTCTCGCATGTATTAGTGTTTGGTGGTAGGAGGAGGGGGTTGTCTGTGTACATGAGGCAGTTGTAACATTGCCTCAAAATGCCCAGATTCACCAGTTGGACTGGAGAGTATGCCTGAAACTGCCCTTTGGACATGCCTGGATAGGTACAGTGAACTATTTTACTGGATGGCTGGTAAGGTCAGTTTAAAAGCACAGAAAAGGATACTTATTGTTATATATCGCAGATCAGAGTTGTAGTCAATGCCCCTAGTAATAAAGTTGGAAGAAACACAAATACAGTAAAAGCAGATGAATAAAGTGCAGTTTTTTAAATATATATATATATATATATATATATATATATATATATATATATATATATATATATAAAACAATAGAAAACGAACAAACTGACTTAAACAAGTTACCCAATTAACCAGAAAAAATCTCCAAACTGAGCCCTGTTCCAGCAGTCTTCAGACAAGTTCTAACTGTACACCCCTGCTTACTAGGGTGCAGGGGAACCTTCTCCAAAAAAGATGGCCTAGATCAGTGCTCAAGTTATACAAACAAAGCTAAATTCAGCAGGCCTGAATCTGGTCTATGCTACAGCAACAAGGCGCGTCAGTTTCAGAAAGAAACAGTTCAAATAAGCAGTCACAATAAGCCTGTGACCAGAAATTCCCAGCTCAGAAGGGCAGAATCCAGCCTCTCCTCTCACAAGAGTGCAGACCACAAACCTTAATGTAGAATAACTGGCCTGAAGCCCAAGTGCTTAAGCCAGAACTAATGCACTTTTAAAATAGCAGACACTGGGCCTTCAGTCAGCAATTCCCAGCTTAGAAGGGTGTAAGCTACCTGTCCTGCCACAACAGTGCAGACCACAAACCTTCTTAATGTAAAACAGCCTGTATGAAGCCCAAGTGCTTAAACCAAAAGACTTAGAATAACAGTTACAATTTAATCAGGCTACGACCAAGCAGTAATAAATGCAGCAGAATAAATAAAATTGAGTACTTTTAAGAAAAACAAAATAAAGTAGGAGGAAACACAAAAACAGTAAAAGCAAATGAATCTTCTTCTTTCGGATTTTTCCCGGTTAGGGGTCGCCACAGCGGATCATCTGTCTGCTCATGATTGGCAGTGGAATTTTACAGTGTTGAGTTGCCTGCCTGGCGCCCAACCTTCCACAGAAGGCACACACACACGCACACCTTCACACCTAGGGCCACTTTTAGAGTGTCCAGTCCACCTACTGCATGTCTTCGGGATGCGGGAGGAAACCCACGCGACCACAGGGAGGACATGCAGACTCCGCACAGAAGGCACCCCAGCCGAGAATCGAACCGGAGAACCTCTTGCTGTGAGGCGGCAATGCTAACAGCTGCACCACTGTGGCCGCTCAGTAAAAGCAAATGAATAAAGTGCAAAAAAAAATTTTTTTTAAAGGATATGAGCATCAATATGCTATAAGGAAATCTAGTTTAACTAATTCCCTCGCCAAGCATGTTTATATATACAGTGGTCACAGTTTTGAATTTTGTGGTATACAGCAAGTAAATGAGGAACTTAGAGGAGGCTCATGGATGTTACATTTAGGAAAAAGCTGAGTTAATGTGGCAGTTATCCTTATATGCTTATGTCTGGCCTGGGCTTAATGTGCGATTAATAGCATATTAAAACCAAAAGCTCTGCTCAGGTAGACCAAAGAATTTTAGCACTGTTCTGGCACTAACTTACAATGATTCTGCAGGTTGATTTTTTGTTGTATAATTTAGTAGCAACATCTATTTTTAACAACTTTTAATGAATGCAACATTATTAGTAGGGAGTATCAGTTTTAATAGATGGTATGTAACTTTAAAATTTGCTGGTTATTTTTAATTATGACATAATTTGTATGATATTTAAGCAGCTGTTTTAGCATCTAATTATTTGGTCTGATGAAGTTTGTGAATCTACAAACGAAAAGCACTTCACCTTAATAAATTTAGTGTTTAGTCCGAGATCTAGCCGTGTTTTTTTTTTGTTTGTTTTATTTTATACATTTGTCTTGGCATCTGTTAATTTTTTGATAAATAAAATAAAATAAGACCCTTAAGTCAGAATAAATGCATTTAATTCAAAACACAGCCATATATTTTTGCAATATCTCCCAGTCGGACTTATTTCTTAACTAACAGAATTGTCCTAATTTTTAGTTGCACTTTCTTAAAAGCTTCTGCTACTTCATGCCGAACCTGAAATAATAAATAAGCACATATTATTGTGTCATATTATTCCCATTAATACCATGATATATTTGAAGTGAATTTCAAAGCATTTGAATTCACTCTCATTGGTTTAAAAAGCTATAGCACGATGCTCTCTCTTCTTCCTGTGGTGGTGGTATACGTATCCCTCTTCCAAAAGAAATCCAGAGTTCTGGTGATCCTTTAACAAAACAGGTGAGATAATGCTTTCACAATATTGCATTCTGGACATACATGTATACATGCATGTGGCCATTAATATTTAACACTGAAATGGATGGTGTCTCTTGGAAAGATGAATGTCTTGGATGCAAGAGCATTATTCATTTGTCAGGCTGACACAGAGCTCTGTAGCTAACCTCAGGTATTGAAAAAAAATCAATTTGCAATAATTTAGAATGAACCCTTTCAAAAGAAGGTTCTAAATTTTAGGAGCATAGCACTTTTAGAATGATCCACTAGAGAAATTTTCTGTATCCAGAGAGCTTTATGAATGTGGTCATCAGGGCTGGTGCTAGCATTTTGGGGGCCCCCAGCAAGGTTCAAGTTGGGGGCCCTACTCAAGAGAACATAAAGTGTTACCACATTGCCATCGCACCCCCTTCCCTGTCAAGCTCATCCAGCATCATTTAACCACTAGTGTCACTACATTCAGATCATTAAGAATTGATGTGCCAAGCCACACACTGGCATTTAGTACCATTGTTACATTACGGCAAACCCCTGTACCACAGCAAGGTAGCTACTCACAGGTACACTGACTGGCATTTAATACCAGTGTTACATTATGACAAACCCCTGTATCACAGCAAGTTAGCGACAAACAAATACACACACTGACGGGCATTTAGTACCAATGTTACATTATGATAAACCCCTGTACCATAGTAAGGTAGCCACTTACAGGTACAGACACTGACTGCGTACTCAACTGCCCAGATTTTCAAAGAATGTCCAGATGTGACTCGTGTTTGATCTGTTCCTCACAATTTGTAGTTTTCTGGATTTTTGTGGCAAATCATTGATGACTGAATTCATCAAATGACAGGCATTTCAGCATAACTTCATATCCTTCAGAACATGCATAACACCTTTTATTCTAGCAACTTTTTCAGTTTATAAGAGCAATATTTAAAGTTTGGGGCTGGAACCCCATTATATGTGGCTTTGTCCAGATTTTGTGCCATGAGATCAAGAGCTATGACTGGCATTTAGTAGCAATGTTGTTACATTATGACAAGCCTCTGTACCGCATCATGGTAGCCAGTCCCACAGATGTACACAGAGACACCCACACTGACTCCTCACAAAGACACCCACACTGACTGGCATTTAGTAGCAATGTTGTTAAATTACGAAAAGCCTCTGTACCGCATCAAGTTAGCCAGTCCCACAGAGGTACACAAAGATACACCGACACGGACTCCCACAGAAAGACGCACCGACCAACACAGACTTCCACAGAAAGACACACCAACCGACAGACTCCTACAGAAAGACACACCGACTGACACAGACTCCCACAGAAAGACACACTGACTGATACAGACTCCTACAGAAAGACACACTGACTGACACAGACTCCCACAGAAAGACACACCGACTGACACAGACTCCCACAGAAAGAGACACTGACAGATGCAGGCTCCCACAGAAAGACACACTGACAGATGCAGGCTCCCACAGAAAGAGACACCGACAGACGCAGGCTCCCACAGAAAGAGACACCGACAGACGCAGGCTCCCACAGAAAGAGACACCGACAGACGCAGGCTCCCACAGAAAGAGACGGCGACAGACGCAGGCTCCCACAGAAAGAGACGGCGACAGACGCAGGCTCCCACAGAAAGAGACGGCGACAGACGCAGGCTCCCACAGAAAGAGACGGCGACAGACGCAGACTCCCACAGAAAGAGACGGCGACAGACGCAGACTCCCACAGAAAGAGACGGCGACAGACGCAGACTCCCACAGAAAGAGACGGCGACAGACGCAGACTCCCACAGAAAGAGACGGCGACAGACGCGCGGGCTCCCACAGAAAGAGACGGCGACAGGCGCAGACTCCCACAGAAAGAGACGGGCGACAGACGCGGACTCCCACAGAAAGAGACGGCGACAGGCGCAGACTCCCACAGAAAGAGACGGCGACAGGCGCGACTCCCACAGAAAGAGACGGCGACTGACGCAGACTCCCACAGAAAGAGACGGCGACAGACGCAGACTCCCACAGAAAGAGACGGCGACAGACGCAGGCTCCCACAGAAAGAGACGGCGACAGACGCAGGCTCCCACAGAAAGAGACGGCGACAGACGCAGGCTCCCACAGAAAGAGACAGCGACAGGCGAGGCTCCCACAGAAAGAGACGCAGACTCCCACAGAAAGAGACAGCGACAGACGCAGACTCCCACAGAAAGAGACAGCGACAGACGCAGACTCCCACAGAAAGAGACAGCGACAGACGCAGACTCCCACAGAAAGAGACAGCGACAGACGCAGACTCCCACAGAAAGAGACAGCGACAGACGCAGACTCCCACAGAAAGAGACAGCGACAGGCGCAGACTCCCACAGAAACAGACAGCGACAGACGCAGACTCCACAGAAAGAGACAGCGACAGACGCAGACTCCCACAGAAAGAGACAGCGACAGACGCAGACTCCCACAGAAAGAGACAGCGACAGACGCAGACTCCCACAGAAAGAGACAGCGACAGACGCAGACTCCCACAGAAAGAGACAGCGACAGACGCAGACTCCCACAGAAAGACACACCGGCAGACGCAGACTCCCACAGAAAGACACACCGGCAGACAGACGCAGACTCCCACAGAAAGACACACGGCAGACAGGCGCAGACTCCCACAGAAAGACACACCGGCAGACAGACGCAGACTCCCACAGAAAGACACACGCAGACAGACGACTCCCACAGAAAGACACACCGCAGACAGCGCAGACTCCCACAGAAAGACACACCCGGCAGACAGGCGCAGACTCCCACAGAAAGACACACCGGCAGACAGACGCAGACTCCCACAGAAAGACACACCGGCAGACAGACGCAGACTCCCACAGAAAGACACACCGGCAGACAGACGCAGACTCCCACAGAAAGACACACCGGCAGACAGACGCAGACTCCCAGAGAAAGACACATCGGCAGACAGACACAGACTCCCAGAGAAAGACACCCAGACACAGACTCCCACAGAAAGACACCCAGACTCTCTCAATTAGGACAGAAGCACACTAAAACAGACTCTTGCACACAGGACAGACACCCACACATGATAAAGACTGCACTACAGCAAGACTGAACATTAATACCCACACAGACAGGACAGAGGCACCCACCGACACAAGTACAGAGAGAAGACCAGGCAAATTTACTGCAAGACTGAACATAAATCCACATAAGATTAAGTCAGCACTACCACAAAACAGAACTGAGACACCCCTCCCAAACACAAGACAATGACAGCAATAGAGCAAGACTGAAACAAGCAGCATTAGATAAACTGACATCACTCAAGGCAATTACTGACATGCAGAACAGTCACACTGCAGATGTACACAACACAGCTACGGGACACAGAAAAGACTACAGACACAACATACAAGGGAAAGCCATGGGGATTACAGAGCCTGAGGCAGACTTGAACCCAAACAAACCCAAAAGAAAGCCGTAGGGATTACTGAGCCTGTGGCAGACAAGACTCAAACCCAATGAAACACAGAAGCGAGCCATGGGGATTACTGAGCTTGACACATAGACTTAAACCCAAACAAACACGAGAGCCATGGGGATTACTAAGCCTGAGGCAGACAGACTCAAACCCAAAGAAACACAAGAGCCATGGGGATTACTGAGCCTGAGGCAGACTCAAACCCATGCACAAGAGAGTAATGGGGATTAGTGAGTCTGACACAGGCAGACTCAAACCCAGAGAAAAATAGGTGAAGACCAGTGTCATTCGTCTTCCATGTGCATTTACCTCTTCAGCTTCTGACTACTGCCACTTGTCTGTTCTTACTGCACTTCTGTCCTACCCCCCCCCGAGTCCTGCCTCTCTCCCAATTGTCCTAGCATCCTGACGAGTCCTGCCACTCCCCTGCTGCTCCCGACTAGTCCTGCCACTCCCCTGCTGCTCCCAACTAGTCCTGCCGCTCCTAGATGCCTTTGCCTAACATCCTGCTTGTTCCATCCTCATGGTCCTACCTGTTGGAGGTAAGCAAAAAAAAGTGAATACACCGCATACAAGCCACACTAAGGTGCTACCTGAAATTTACTGCCTGAAAGGAAATACGAGCACATACCTACAGTTTTACTGGGATCTTACGAATTTTCTTCCGGACAAAGTCTTCATTGAGGCTGCCATGTGATACACTTTGTCCCACTTCATGCTCAATTGAGAGCACAGCTAAGCCTGAAAGTCTCTCCTGACTCATTGACAAATGCAGGTATGTATTTGAGTTTCAGCTTAGAAAAGCTGCGTTCTGCAGTAGCCACTGTAACGGGTGCAGTCAAATAAATGCGCAGTGAAACATAAGTATTTATATATATATATATATATATATATATATATATATATATATATATATATATATATATATATATATGTCTTGCAAGTGGTTGCAAATGAGGAAATTTAACAGTCAGTGGTGATGATTCATTATCAATCATTCAAGAAAGGCTTTTAAGTTCATGTCTAAGGTCAGAGTCATCAATATCACAGTGGCCACTTATCCTGTCAGTCAGTTGTTCTTTCAGAGCCTTGCAGTGTTGCAGCAGTATGTCTTCTAAAACATCACTCAAGGCCTTAATATTTGATGAAAATCCAAAGGCCTTATCAAACTGAAAGCTGCTCAAACCGGTCAGTAAACGATTGGATTGTTGTGTCCAGCAGCACATTGAAGAACTCTAAACATAGTTTTACTGCTGGATCCTGTACAGTCTCATCTTCTCCTTCATAGTCAAAGAACCGCTTTACTTTCCTCGGTCTCTTTTCTTGAAATGTGGTGCCAATATCCAGTTCTTCTGCTATCTTGGAGGCTTTGCCCATGGCATGTTGAAATCCTGTCTCTCTCTAATTCTTCAGCAGGTCCATAGTGGATGCTAGCACTTTGACACATGTCGAAATATCAACAGATGGACTCTGCAGAACTTTGTTTGCATGGTTTACCTTTGTCAGCAAATCATACTAAACCACTAAACATACAATGAACTGGTATGACATAAGTTCTGAGCACAGTCCCCTTGCTTGTTGATATGTTGCATCATTTGTATATACTGCTTGACCTATCTCCTGTAATGCCTCAATGACTTCCTTCAACTGGTATCTTACTGCCTTGACAGAGTCTATCCTGCATTCCCAGCGAGTCTCTGACAGTGGCTTCACAGTGACATTTATGTGCCGTTTCAAGTTCTGCCATCTGCTTGTTGATGCTGAACAGAGTACGTAAATGTTCTGCAGACATCCAAATAATGACACTGCCTGTACTGATGAATGTGCCCCATCACTAACTATAAGATTTAAATTATGGCAGGCAAATGGCACATAAAAAGCCCTTGAATTTAATCTGTTTTATCCAGGCCTGCACTCCAGCTCGTTTACCCTTCATGTTGCTGCCATTGTCGTATCCTTGTCCTCGACAGTCATTAATGTCCAGTTCATGATTTTGAAGAGTCTGAAGAAGAGCTTCTGTAAGTCCTGCCCCAGTTGTATCATTCACAGGCACAAATCCCAGAAAATGTTCAACTGTGGCTGCAGTCCGTGAAATATCCACATACCGAACTACTACAGTCATTAGCTCTTGATTGCTGATGTCTGGTGTGCAATCAAGAATCACAGAAAAGTACCTAGCTTCCTTCACCTTCCCTACAATGATCCTTAAAATAGCATTTGCAAACAGCTGGATAACTTCATTCTGTATGTCCTTCCCAAGATAGTGATCCATTACCTCTTTATTCCGAATATGGCGCAAATGTGCAGCCATGACGGAGTCAAACTGCAACAAAAGTTGCACTTGGCTTAAGAAATTGCCATTGCCATAGGTGTCCAGGGCATCACTTGTACCACGGAATGCCATGTTCCATTCTGCCAAGTATTGGACAATAGCAATAATGCGCTCTAACACACCACATCAGTGAGTTATCTCCTTTTCAACCACTGCTCGTCTCTTATCGTCCATAGTCTGCCTACTCTTTATTCTATTGTCCATTTCCTTCCACTTCACCATGCATGCAGTATGCTCCGGTGCTCGATCATGGCTGTGTAAAGCTTTGGACATCCCTCTCCATGCTTTGTAACCATCTGACCTGAGAAGATGGTTAGAATGTTCAAACAATTTGTATGCAAAGCAAAACAGTGCATCCTTTGAGATTGAATATGTCAGCCAAGTGCGTTTGGCTCTCACTTTATTAGGCAGCACATGGAAATAGTTCTCCGATGCAAATCTTCTTTTCTGCTCATTGCCTGGGAACTGTGGTAACAATGCTTGCACCGGTCCATGCTGAATGGCAGCTACCCTAAACTCATCCCTTATCAAGTCTGGCCAAGTCCTTAGATCCTCAAAAGATGCACCTGACACTCCCTACAAGTCATAGGCCACATCTGTCACTACAGAAGTATAGACTCCTTCTGTATCAAAGTCTGGTGATCCAGGCAACATTTCTACAGTTGAATCTGCATTTGCTGACATGCTTTCGCCCATGGTAACGGCTGCAAGTCCACAGGAGGTAGCCTGTGGTGTAGCCGCAAGACAGTGGTCACTTTCTATTGAAAGGATGCTGGCCTCACAGTGGTCAGACTGTAATGCAGAACCATTGTGTTCTCCTAAAGGCAGACTTTTTCCTGATTCTCCCCTCTCCGATGACCCACAGAAAAATTTCATAATGGAGCCCTGTCTCTTTGAATCCTCATTCCTCTGCTGCTGAAGCTTTCTTTTTGCTGCTCCTGACAAGTATGTATGCTTCATCTCTAACTGGAAATGGAAGTAAAGCAGAATTACTACACATGCAGAGTCATTTTGTCATACTGTTAATATGAATGCATAATAACTTGCATTGACATCAGTCACTATTGCACTGTAGGCAGAAAGACTGAAGAATTAATAACCAGTAGGCACAAAAAAGTAATGAGAAAGGTATTTAACATAGAACTTTAACTTGGGCCTAACACTACAGGTGAACTTGAGCTTTTATTACACAATTCTTCCCATTTCAGCCCCCAAACATATGAAGAGGTCCGAAATGATGCAAAAGATTGATATTACAAGCTCTCTGGAACAAACTAAAGTCTGGAAGAAGTAACGACTAGGAGAAGCCCAAGTCCCAAGGGGAACAGCAAACTATGAGGCAAGACAGTTGACAAAAAAAGACTACACATGCCCGCTACCTCTCAATCTGTTAGCACACTTGAACAAGCAAAATCATTGTTTGAACAAAGGAGTGAAATCATGGATTTACTAGAAAACCTCATTTGTGAGGGATGTAGAAATGACGCACACATTGGGAGACATGCCCACAACCGCTCTTGGCACAGGATCTGTGTACAAAAGCATAAAGCCAGGGAATGTACCATGCATTATGTGTGGAGGGTATGAAACATGATCCATTTCTGCTAGTAGCCTAGCCCCTACATATTGTGCAATCGTTTTGAGAGAGAACAGGCCAAAAACCAAAAACATCTGCACACACATTCTCACAGGCCCCATCAACCTCCTAAACTGTCAACATAATTCAGACAGCCAAAAATAACTGCAGAAGAAGGCGTAACATCATGGATAGTTTAAAACATTAACTTAGATAGCAGAGCAGTGTTTGCAGTAGTATGCATTAAAGACATCAGTACATTTTGTGGAATTCTCAACCCCCACACACACACACACACACACACACACACACACACAGACAGCCTCTGCACAACAATCCTGGATAAAGTGAAAACCAAAAACATAGGCATAGCATTAACAATGTGCTTATACAGTGCATGGCCCCGCATTAAAAAAATCGCAAGCAAACATTGATCACTGCAACATTCTCACAGACCCTAATTACTCTCCCACCATTAGGCTTTTAAACAATGTACAGGCCCCATCAACCTCCAAATAGCATAATGCAAACAGCCAAAAATACCTGCAGAACAAGCTGTAACATCAGGTACAGTTAAACAGTACTATAAACCTAGACAAAAGAACAGAACTGTGTTTGCATTAGCATGCATTAAGATAGCAGTACATTCTGTGGAATTCTTACCCCCCCCCCCCCCCACCCACACACACACACACACACACACACACAAGTCTCGGCACAATTTTGGATGAAGTGAAAACAAAAAAAGCTTAGCATAAACTATGTGCTTCTACAGGCCGTGATCCCCTATTAAAAAACTCCAGGCAAACAGTGGAACACTGCAACATTCTCACAGACCCTAACCACAATCCACAACTTTCAATACAATAACTATGAATAATGAAAAAAATTGAAGTCATTGCAACAAGGCATATCAAGAACAGTTACAGTACTATAAACGTAGATGGCAGAACACTGTTTGCATTACTATGCATTAAGATGTCAGTACATTCTGTGAAATTGTCACCCCCACCCCAGTCTCTGCACAATTTTGGATGAAATGAAAACAAGCGTAGCATTAACAATGTTCTTGTACAGTATGTGGCCTGTCAAAGGAAAAATATACTTTAAAAATGATCAAAACACGGTAGGTTCAGGTTAAGGCACTTTAATCTTGCAGCAAGGAGACAAAAACGTGCTATTACAGAGTTTGTCTAACTAGAAACAGGAAATACTTTCATTTTTATACATTCTCTAACTAGACATGGCCTACCAAGCTGACGTAACAGATTACCAGTCTTTTCATCATCATCTGTTGACCATCATTCCCATGAATTTCTGCTGATTTATCAATTTTTGTGAGAAACTTCCTGAGGAAAACAACATGGCCTTGATTACTACCAGTTAGATACATGTTATGTTACCATTCAAGGTACTATGGCTAATTCAAGCACAATGCTAACAGTTCATTTCTCTAATCCTTTGTCTACTTTATCTCTAAGCCTCTGCAGCTGCACATGTTCTCATGCTTTGAACAGAGCTGATGGTTTAAAATCATTACATTTACAGAATATAGTATTGTTCATTCATTCGTTCCTGACCTAGCAGATAAGCACCTGCTTCTCAAGTACATTTCCAAAAGGCATAAACATGAATATTGCTGTGCTAGCAATTACTAGGTCAGAGGGCATCTTGCAAGTTTCAGAAAGCATACTGCAGTTTTCAAAAAGCATCTTTTTCAGTCTCATATGAAACTCAATTTATATATAACACAGTGCATGTAAAATAGAATGAAAGACATATTAATTCTTTTGATTATTAATTAGCTTTAAGCATACACAAATTAATACATATTTTTCAAACATTTCCCTCCTGTTAATACTTTTTAATTCTATTTTCAAAAAAGAATAAACAGTTTGCTTTTTTTCCTAACCTCTTCCAATCAGGATTTGCAGTTAAGAAAGTCATTCAGTTTAAACTTTTATGAAAGTGTTTTACATTTTAGCAGCTCTTCAAATTCAGTACTTTGATACATAGTCTCAGTTACTGATATATTTATGAATTCTTTGATTAATTTCTTCATGCAGGGGATTCCACAACAAACACAAACTCCTATTAGGAGTAATCCTACCCCAATGGCAATCAATATGTTCATTAGGATGGAACCCCCCCCCCAAATACATTCTGGAAAAAGTCTGTCAGAGGGTTTGGGCCTGGTTTGGTCATGGCCGACACCTGCTGAATCACCTCGAGATGATCGTTAATCTCATGCTGATGATCAGGAATAAACGCACAGTATTCTTCTTTGATTAAAGCGCACGTCCCACCCCTCGCCGCTAGGGTGAAGTCAAGAACCATTTGGTTTTGGAGTACTACAGTTCTCATGGCATTCAGTTCATCGGTTATCAGTTTAAGAGCAGAAAAAATCGCATTACTCATTACTTCGAGAAGTTTAGACAGTTTTCGCAGCTCCCAAATCGATTTAACTGCACCATATGCAGGTAATATACTTGCCCATGATATGACAGCATCACTCAAGTCCATGTGAGCAAGTTTGGTTCCCACATTATGATGGTCTTTCCAGCCTGCTTTGATCTGTCCCACTGGATTCTCAGGTTTTTTTAAGTCTTTTTGGTTACATCTCGGGTATTTCAAATACTTCCCTGAGGCAAAACTGCTGTGTGTCGTATGGCCGGGACCAGGTATCCCAAAAAACAACTGCCAGACCAATTCTCAGGTAACCATTTATATGCTTTTTTACCACACACAAAATAACAGTCCTCTACTTTAGTTGTTACTTTGTTACGAAATGACTGCCCTGCATGAAACATTTTCCTATCTATTACAGATAACTGTTTAAAAAGTACAGGATTACGTTGTACCTGATCAAGAGTCTTGTGCATAGATTTAAGAAATGAGTTATAATCTGTACTACAAGATCCACCTAAATCATTTGCTTTTGTATAACATTTATACTGTACGGTGACATTACACTTGCTCCATCCCACTTGGATGGTATCATTTTTGTAAAAACAATCAATTCCTTTTTGTGTTAAAGGCAAATACAGTGCTACCTTATGTGCTTTAATAGCAACTGTGTCAAAAAACAGATTTTTCCAGGTCTCATTGACCCCTAGGGGGATAGCAGTCATCAATAAACCCCCGTATGCTGTTGGTATGGCCGTGCAGACCCAGCAGTTCGAAACATTAAAAGTCTCAGCATACACACGTGTAATTGCCTGATAAGTGTTAAAGTTCGGATGCCAGTCTATGTTTGGCTCATTACGTTTAATTTATTTATTTTTATTTATTGCAGTTGGTTTACCAGGATAGTCCATTGGGCCAAAATGAACCCGTTTTCAATGGAGTCCTGGGGAGAAAAGCTTCAAACAATCAAGATTACAGTAGGTTATGAATGATAAATATACAAATGTAAAAAATATGAAAGATAATTATACAATTTAAAAAAAAAACAATTCAAGCAAACAATAACAAATAGTACACAAAAGTTACAAACTAATGCAAAGTAGTGATTGAAACTAACAGATGGTACAAACTAAAAAAGGAATAGTGCAAGTAAATATTTAGAAGTCATTTTGTCCTAGGATTGAAACACTTAAATGAGCAGCATCATATATTCATGCAAATTTCATAATAATACTTTAATCAGTTCAACTTTTGTGTCAGGAAAAAGGAGTGGCCACAACAAAAAGAACAATGTGATTAGCATAGCTATCAAAATGATCATGCAAGTTTTCTGAGGTTGCTCAACGTCTCTATTTACTCTGTACCTGGCCATTATGTTCTCGTTGTACAACAGTAACAAAGTTTTTGTCCAATTCAAAGTTCTTAACCAGTTTACAGTGCGTCACATGAATCCAGGAAGCTCGCTCCGCGATCTTGACTGCAGTGGGTATCGACAGTAGTACCTGGTACGGTCCTTTCCACTTCGGAGAACTCCAGTTCTTTTTTTTCACAATTTTCACCCAGACCCAGGTGCCTGGGGCTACTGGTGCTTCCGATTTCGGTTGCTCTTTATCTGAAACAGAATTTAACTGCAAAAGTTTGTTATTCAAAAATCGCCTCATATACCCTGCAAGTGAACTGTCAGCCTCTTGCTCTGCAGACATGAGAGGTTTCCACTGAGGTGTATAATATGCCCTCCCAAACAAAGTTTCACAAGGAGTTAATCCCTTCGCATTTGGAACATTTCTCATGCTCAACAGTGCTAGAGGCAAACAGTGAACCCAGTTCTTTTGTGTCTCACTTATCAACTTCCTAAGCTTATTTTTTAACACGCCATTATGCCTCTCAACTAATCCTGCAGATTGGGGGTGGTAAGTGCAGTGATTTTTTAATGATATTCCGAAATAACGACTAAGTTGTTGCACTGTTTGATTCACGAAATGTGTACCGTTATCACTATAAATCTTTTCCGGTATGCCAAATCTGGGTATAATTTTTTTAATAAGGACTTTTGCAACAGTAGCTGCATCTGGATTTTTAGTTGGAAAAGCTTCCACCCATTTGGAAAACATATCTATAATGATAAGGCAATACTTTTTATTCTCACATTTATTTAGTTCTATGAAATCCATACAAATAGTATGAAACTGATATGGTGGTGTAGGGAAACTCCCTTGCTTAGGCTTCAATGCCCCTTGTGCATGATGCGTGTTACAAACATGGCATGCTGCACAAAAATTTTTTGTGTAGTTTGTAAATCCATACGTTGTAAACACTCGATTCACTAACTGTACCATCCCCCCTGTTGAGACATGGCTCTGCCCATGGCTCAACAAAGCTGCATATCTAAACAAGTTAGATGGCAAAATTGGTTTCTTTTTCTTGGAGATGTACAGTCCCTTTTCAAGGATTGCTCCTCATTTTATCCACTTTGTTTTTCTACATTTGTAGTAAGTGTCTGCATTGTTTTTAACATTTCTAAATCTAAAATCTCAGAGGGTTGTAATTCCTCACTCAAAAGAAAAGCTTCTGAGGCTGAAGCTGGCCTGTTTTGCAGCTGTATCAGCCCGCGCATTACCTTTCGAAATTTTATCCTGTTGCTTAGTATGAGCTACGCATTTGCAAATAGCTACTTTTTGAGGTAACTGAATAGAGTCTAATAAATCTAAAATAAATTGCGCATGATTAATTGGTTTACCAGTAGATGTTATTATTTCTCTATTTTTCCACTGCTGCGCAAAAACATGTACAGTAGAAAAAGCATACTGACTGTCAGTAAAAATATTCACTTTCTTACCTTTTGCTAAGGTACATGCCCTTGTCAAGGCAATCAACTCTGCTGCTTGTGCAGATAAATTGTGTGGTAAAGATTTTGCTTCTAAAGTTTTAGTATCAGAAATGACTGCATACCCCACTAGGATCTGTCCTGTAGGACCCCTCCTGCACGAGCCGTCCACATAGTATGTCACCTCGGCATCATCTAAGGGAACATCTGTAAGGTCTTGTCTAGGTAATGTTTTTTTGCTCAATCTCCTGCAGGCAGCGGTGCGATTTGCCATCTGCAGGGGTTGGGAGCAAGGTTGACGGATTCAAAGTTGTGCATCGTTCAATTGCATATGAGGTTGGCTCAACAGTATAGTCATACAGGTCAGATGTCTAGCAGGAGAAAGGTATGCTACTTTTTCTTGCAGTAAAATAATTGCAACTGCATGAGGCACTCTCAATGTGAGAGGGTGGAATAACACTACTGAGGCCGAAGCCTGCACTGCCATTGCAGCTACAACTACTGCTTGCACACAGTGGGGCAGGGACCACACCACTGGGTCTAACTGTGATGAATAGTAAGCTATGGGGCGTTGCTTGTCCCCATGTTGCTGTGTCAACACTGATGTCATATAACCTTGCTTACAGTCTACAGTTTGGAAAAATTGCTTATGATACTTCGGTAATCCTAGAACTAAGGATGATGCTATCAGTTGTTTCAGCTTGCAGAAAGCTGATTCTGCTTCTGGTGTCCATTGTAATAAATTCTGTGCTGCCATCGGCTTTTTTAATATCAAATTAGTCAGTGGAGCAGATTCCAAAGCATAATTTGGTATCCAACTCCGACAAAAGTTAGTCGTTCCCAGGAAGGACATTATTTCCTTCTTGGTAGTTGGTCTAGGTGCTTGTAATATTGCTTTTTTTCTATCTTTGTCTAATATTCTACCTTCTTTGGATATTACATATCCCAAGTACTTAACTTGTTTTCTCCAGAGTTGTAGTTTGTTTTTGTTTACTTTGTGTCCTTGAGTAGCTAAAAACTGCAATAATGCTATGGTGTCCTCTTTACATTCTTGCTGGGTGGGGGCTGCCAGCAGAATGTCGTCTACATAAAGTAAAATCTGACTACCTTTCTGTGGGATAAATCCCGCCAGGTTGCTTGCCATTTCTTGTGCAAATATTGTTGGACTTTTACAATATCCCTTGGGTAATCTCGTATATGTATACCGTTTCCCCTGAAATGTAAATGCAAACCAATGTTGGCTGTCGGGGTGTATCGGTATTGAGAAAAATGCATTACTAATATCTACCACAGAAAAATACTTTTGCTGAGGCTTTAAATCATTCAGTAAGGTGTGCGGATCTGGCACCGTTGGTGCCCTGGGTATAACTGCATTATTTACAGCCTGTAAATCTTGGACCATACGCCATTCCCAGTTTGCTTTCCTGACAGGAAATAAGGGTGTATTACATGGTGAATCGGGAGATTCTATTAAGACTCCTTCCTTAAGTAAAGCTGCTATTATAGGTTTGATCCCTATCTCTGCATCCTTTCTCAAGGGATACTGTCTTTTCTGAGGTCTAAATGCTGACTTTGGCATAATTGTAACTGGTCCTGCTGTTCGTATAAGTCCTACTTCTGATTTCCCTGTTGACCAGAGAGTCTCTGGTATGTTTCGCAAAGCTTTTTCCTCTTCTTCCAATAAGAGTAATACTCAGCTATTTTCACTAGCCTGTGAGTGCACAGCTGGGTGTGTCTGCGTTATCCAATTCAATTTCTGCTTCTGTACTTCTTGTTCGGAGAGTTTTAATTCTGTCTGTTTTTCCCACCTTGTGACTTTTTCTCCTAAGTCTGCCCATCTTAAACTTTTATTTTTAGTTAAGCTAACATGTGGCAATCGATTAGATTTGAAAAGTGCTAAAAATTCCTGGGGCAATGAACAGCTTACTACACTGTTTCCTTCTGTGTCCCAGTACATGTTTCGTAACGCTAATCTGTTTGCATGGTTCTGAAACAATTCCTGCTCATATTTTTTATCAGGTCCTGGTCTACTACAGTAATATAGAGTACAATGCAACAAATGCTGTTTGTCAATGTCGAGGGAGGGGGATTTACTGATGGCTACGTTCATCAGTTCTTCGGTTACTGCCCCTGGACCAGTCGTAACCAAGTCCTGGCTGTACCAATAATATGTCTCACCCTCCGGTCTCACTACAAAAGTATCCATTTGTCGCTGTGCCTCCATACACTGCATGACTGGAACTACGGCTATGCCAAATATCTGCATTATGTCCCTACCCAAAAGGTTTATTCGGCATTTTGCAGAAACTACAATTTTACTTCTCTGGGTCATTCCTGAAATGGGGTCTGTTATTGCTATGTCATGGGAGAGTGGCTCCCGATACAGCTGTCCATTAGCTGCTTTCACTAGTATATAATCTGGTGATTCTGAATCTTCCAGTAATTTGGAAGGATGTATCAGGGTCCATGAAGCCCCTGAGTCACACAAAAATTTGACTTTCCTCCCCTCTACCAGAAGGGTCACTTCCGGTTTTGTATCTGCTAAGTAAAGCTCTAGGCTCAATAAGGCCAAGTCTAAAATTTCATTTTCTTCAACGTCTACAAATTCATGTACATCCTCTACCCCTTCTGTCACATCCTCTACCCTTGCTATCACATTTGCACTTGTCATTTCCCGTTTATTTTCATTCAGTGATTCCTGACTATCATATAGTCATTCCTCATCCTCCTTATTTTCTGTAGTCACCTTTTTATTTAGCCTGGAATCCCTTGCTAAATGTCCTTTTTCCCCCGCATTTAAAACATTCACCTCTTTTCTTTCTTCCTTTAAAATCTTCTGAGCGTTTGTCAGATTGTTTATTTCCCTGGGTATTTTTCTTACCCTTTCTCCCAGTTTGTACTACAAATACTTCTGACCCATCTTCTGCTGAAAATACTTGGGTTTTCTTTTTCTTTTTACTATTAAAATGTCTCTCTGCATGTCTTGCATATTCAAGTAATGGCTGCAATCTACTCGTACGATGATCTACCATGTGCTTCATAATAAAGCTGCTAATGGGAGTTATACTACCTTTCAAGAATGCATTCTTTAGCTGTTGCTCATATGGGGAATCATGTGTCTGGTTTTCTGGTATCTGCATTCCGCAGTGGTTATTAAAGCATTTTAATAATCTAGCATAATATCTATCAACCGTTTCACCTTCTTGTTGAATGCACTGATTAATGCAAGTCCAATCAGCCCGAGGCTTCCATTTTTCAGAGATTCGGTCTGTCAGACCTTTCACTCTGCCATCCAATTCTGCATTAGTATGTGGGAGTGGTCTAAGCTGTGCGTCACGGGGATTCCAGTCACCACTGATCATGTGCCAGTCTGGACCTACAATTTGTCTAACTACTTTTTTTTACTTCTTCTCCATTCAAATGGTAACTTAATCTCATACCCTGTAAGTCTTCTAAAAATTTTCGAAAAATTCACTTTCGGATGGGGAATTCCCTCCGTGGCTTTCCGGATATCTTCCGGTGTCCACGGTCTATAAACTAAAAGAGTTGGATCCTGTCCTGCCTGAGGATTTGGCACTTCTATGAGTGGACATATTTCTTCCTCACTCATATCTTGTGATTTTCTATTTATTTCATGTAATTCAATCTCCCCTCTCAAGTTGCGTGATCGTGACCTTGTCTTGATAGGATCCCTGACAAATGGTTTTGATGCTGTAGAAACAGCTGGGTATAGCGGAGGTGGATCAGCTTGTCCACTCGCTTCATATTCTGGTAAGGGAAGCGGAGGGGGTGAAGGAGGGGCCGTTGCTATTACCAAGTTATTATCTTCTTTGCCTAAGAAAATTGTTTTTGAATTTTTAATCTTTTGTTCCCTGTGATTTGCTTCCGCAAGCCACCTATGTGCCTGAGGGACTCCTAATTGTCGTTGCTTTTTTAATTGACCTTTTGTGTCTGTTTTTAGTTGCCTGACAAGTTTAATAAGTGCAAGTTTATCTAAATTACCATTGAATTTATACTTATCAACCCATTTTGTATAATACTTAACACTGTCGGCACGCTGTAATTGCATATATTTCGCGTCTTCAGTTAGGGGCAGGTCTCGGGAACCTTTCGTGCACTGATTTCCCATTATTGCCTTAGCTAAGCTGTAAATTGTTACGTAACCCTTCTTATCACGTGGTACCACGGTTTTACACCTTTTTACAATTTATCTAGAATAACTGCCTACCTATTCTGTTTCCCTGATCTATGACAAAACAGTAACCTTTTTTGTCCCTGATCTGCACATGCAAATCTTCCTGACAAAAACAGTTCTGCAACTAGTCCCCTGATCTTAAAACAGAAATAAGGTAATTCCTCCTTACCTGACCCTCCGTGAGTTGATCCACTGGATCGTTGACTCGTCCTCCAATCCCAGATCAGAAACAGTGGCTGGCCTCTTTCGAACGACAATTCAGTCGGAGGTCTTTCAAAACAGAAGAGCCGATTTGGCCTCTTCTCCTTACGGATGCATGCCACCGGGCCCAATTCTGACCTAGGCCTAGAGCGAGAGGTACTATCCGGCTCGAAGGACCAAACTGTCAAAGGAAAAATATACTTTAAAAATTATCAAAACACGGTAGGTTCAGGTTAAGGCACTTTAATCTTGAAGCAAGAAGACAAAAACGTGCTATTACAGAGTTTGTCTAACTAGAAACAGGAAATACTTTCATTTTTATACATTCTCTAACTAGACATGGTCTACCAAGCTGACGTAACAGATTACCAGTCTTTTCATCATCATCTGTTGACCATCATTCCCAGGAATTTCTGCTGATTTATCAATTTTTATGTGAAACTTCCTGAGGAAAACAACATGGCCTTGATTACTACCAGTTAGATACATGTTATGTTACCATTCAAGGTACTATGGCAGTTCATTTCTCTAATAATCCTTTGTCTACTTTATCTCTAAGTTACTGCAGCTGCACATGTTCTCATGCTTCGAACAGAGCTGATTGTCTAAAATCATTACATTTACAGAATATAGTATTGTTCATTCATTCGTTCCTGACCTAGCAGATAAGCACCTGCTTCTCAAGTACATTTCCAAAAGGCATAAACATGAATATTGCTGTGCTAGCAATTACTAGGTCAGAGGGCATCTTGCAAGTTTCAGAAAGCATACTGCAGTTTTCAAAAAGCATCTTTTTCAGTCTCATATGAAACTCAATTTATATATAACACAGTGCATGTAAAATAGAATAAAAAACGTATTAATTCTTTTGATTATTAATTAGCTTTAAGCATACACACATTAATACATATTTTTCTAACATGGCCCCACATTAAAAAAAATTCCAGGCAAATATTGAACACTGCAGTATTCACAGCCACTAACTACCCTCCCAACATTAGCCATTTTAAACAATGTATGGGCCCCATCAACCTCCAAATAGCATAATTCAAACATTCAAATATAACTGCAGAACTAGCTGTGACATCAGGGATAGTTAAACAGTACTATAAACCTAGACAGCAGAACAGTGTTTGCATTAGCATGCATTAAGATATCAGTACATTCTGTGGAATTCTTACCCCCCCCCCAAGTCTAGGCACAATACTGGATGAAGCGAAAACAAAAAGGCGTAACACAAACAATGTGCTTATACAGTCCGTGACTCCCTATTAAAAATATTCCAAGCAAACAATGGACACTGCAACATTCTCAGACCCTAACCACACTCCAAACCTTTCAACACAATAAGTAAGTACGGACAACAAAAAAAGTTAAGTCAAAGCATCAGTAGCACATTGTCAGTAAACAAAATAGTAGCTTAACAAGGTTTGCAGTAGTATACATTCAAACATCTGCACCTTCTGCAACTTTCTCACAGCTGCTAACTACCCTCCCAACATTAGGCATTGTAAACAATGTACAGGTCCCATCAACCTCCAAAGAGCATAACTCAAATAGCCAATAACAACAACTGCAGAACAAGGCGTAACATCAGGGATATTTAAACAGTACTATAAACCAAGATAGCCAAACCGTGTTTGCTAGCATGCATTAAGATATCAGGCCCTATCAACCTCCAAATAGCCAAATTCAAACAGCCACAAATAACTGTGGAACAAGCTGTACTGTCAGGGATATTTAAACAGTACAATAAACCTAGATAGCAGAACAGAGTTTGCATTAGCATGCATTAAGATATCAGGCCCCATCAACCTCTAGCATAATTCAAACAGCCACAAATAACTGCAGAACAAGCTGTAACATCAGGGATATTTAAAGAGTACTATAAGCCTAGACAGCAGAACAGTGTTTGCATTGGCATACATTAAAATATCACTACATTCTGCGGTATCCCCCCCCAGCCGATGCACAATAATCCTGGATAAAGTGAAAACCAAAAACATAGGCATAGCATTAACGATGTGCTTATACAGTATGTGTCCCCCATTAAAAAAAACTCCAAGCAAACATTGAACACTGACATTCTCACAGGTAACCATACTCCCAAACTTTCAACACATTAACTATGGACAACGAAAAAACTGCAGTCATTGCATGAGAGAGTAGAACATTGCAGTTATACACAATAGTAGCGTAACAGGGTTTGCATTAGTATACATTCAAAACATCTATGCCTTCAGCAACATTCTCACAGCTGCTAACTACCCTCCCAGAATTAGGCATTTTAAGCAACGTACAGGCCCCATCAACCTCCTAACCCCTCAGCATAATTCAAACAGCCAAAAAACTGCAGAACAAGGTGTAACAGGGATAGTGTAAAACAATACTATAAATCTAGATATCAGAACAGTGTTTGACAAACTTGTAAAAAAACTCAAAACCTACTGTAAATTCAGCTGACACTCTGAATTTCAAAAAATAGCAGCTAAAGCCAGTTCTTATCCTGAATACTTAAAAGGTCCATTACTGAGCAGTACGTCCCAACCATCTTGAAAATATCCTACATTATTCTCTCAAACTACTAACTACTCTCACCAACCTTAATCGCATCCCCCTAGCCTTCCACTGGCTCCAAAGTTACCCAACAGGTCATAAACAGCCATAAAATGTCTCCAGTATCTAACCCACTCTACTTCCACTCAGATTAGGAGTCTCACAAGGCTACAACCTTGCTCCACTTCAGTTTTGTGGATTTATTATCAGCCTCAGTACCTCTACATCCCTAGCACTCACAATCCTATATGCTGACATCTATCTACCATGCAACAGGTCATGTCCCAACCCAGGCTGAAATAAGTTCATCTTCACCACTTACCCCTACGCCTAAGACTGTTGACTTATCTCACAAGACTGCCCACCTATCCCTGCTGTATCCAACTACAATACCCTTCTCTGTCCCATTACGTATCTCCCCTCCTTTTCGTCATCCCTATCCCATTCTCTCTACCTTTTACATATACAGCATAGATCCTGCCAAAAAAAAACGAGCCAACTCTACCTCTTGCCCCAAATAACTAACTTATACACTTTCCTAACCAACGGGCAATAAAAAAAAATTAAATGTATATTACGTTCAACATTCCCTTATATTGTCCCTCGTACAAACAGATAAACCAAACTTATTTTACATATTTCTAGCACCTGTGTACTAAGAAGCCCATCTCCCTGGGCCTCCACTGAAAATGGGTACTATCCCAGTCAAACTATCAAGTAAACAAATTTAAAATATCTAAGTAAATAAAATAAGTAAAGTAAAACTGGTAAAACCACAGCCGCTCACCGTCATCTCTGGCCACCAGAGAGGTAACAAAATAAAACTGGTACGACCACAACCTCACCCCCCCACCCCCCCCCACCCTCTTAGCACAAAACTCTACACAAAGCCAAAATAAAACTGGTACAACCTCACCCCCCCCACCCTCTTGGCAGAAGAACTCCACACAAAACCAAAATAAAAAAAGTACAACCACAGCCCCAAAATAAAACTGGTACAATTACAGCCCTCACCCCCCCCCCAAACCTCTTAACACAAGAAATATGCACAAAAAACAACCCCCACAAAAATAAAGTTTAAACTAAACCCTAAAACACACCTTTTATGCTTTTTACAGACGGCTGCTTCCAATACTCTGCTCCGTCTTCATGACTCAAGACTCACCTGCTTCCTCAGACCACTCAGTCCTTTTGAAATTGCCCTTAAAAGGACAGTTTTTCAGACCTTTTGAGAAATTGCCCTTTGAAGGACAGTTGAAAAAAAGGGTATAATCCAATGACCACAACCGCTCCAAAGGCTGGAATCCACTGCTGATCCATTCTCCAACAGTCCAGCCTCACACTGGTATAAACCCGGCTCGATCTTCGCACTCTGCTGCTGTTAAGGAACACCCCTCTGTTTAAAAACAAGAGAAGTGCTCCTTATTAGCTGCAGGTGCCTTTTTAAAGGCAGTTTGTGCAGGACGTGATGGGCAAGGACCAATCTGGTCCTTGCTTCATCACTTCCTACTTTAAAAATTTAAAAAACACAAGCACTTAGTTCGCAGGCTGCTGCAGCCAATCAGATCCCTTGTTTTGGTGAGCAGACCTGATTGAGCGCAGCTTGCCAGCGAATCAAAGAAAAATAAAACGGAAACACAGTTCCAATTTTCATGGCGATGGCAGCCGAAGAAGAACTATACGGATGTCCATGAGGAGCCAAGCCGAAGACAAGCAATGGTCGGAGCAACCTGCGGCTGCTGAATGGGGGCCTTCATTCGTGGGAGGAAATTGGGGGCTCGCCGCGGGTTTCGCGTGTGCCTAACTCCTCCTATGGTGGTCATTATTAATACAGTTTACCTCCTGGATTTACTGGACTAGTCAGCAGCATGTGCCCTCACAAATAACTATTTGTATCACTACTTCTATGCTGGAGATCGGACAATGTGGGCAGTAGTGGCAAGTGGTAGCTCTAGCAGTTGAATTTAGGTGTTGAGCCACAGGAGCAATCTAAACATAGTGCCAGATGCACCTAAACACCATCTTTGAATGCAAATTTAATCATAACTACTTCTTTTTAAACCATTGCATAAGCAAGTCAGCTTAAAGACATCACAAGTAATCCTTTTAAACTGAATTTTTTAATACTTCTTTTTCTTAATCTTCAGTCAAAACAAATGTCTGCCTTTCCAACCTCTCTATGCCATTAGTCCTTCTGCTAATACTACATCCCACATTTTAGCTTAATATTTCTTGGGGACATCTTGTATATCAGACCTCCTAGAAAGAATATCTGAGCCTTTTTATCTGACACTTATGACCTTCCATGATTGATGTATTGGTTGCTTTACCCTGTCCACCAGTCAGAATTTGGTGCTGTTTTTTCTAAAGGTCCCAGTACATGTTGTGATATAATTTTATGAATTATGCTTATGTGGTGACAGCTACTAGGCTACTTTCCCTTGTAGGCCATTTTAAGACTAGGCAGATTCCCTTTTGTGAGAATCAAATCATGACCCTTGTGTTTGTGAGGTAAACACCTTAGCCATTACGTCAACCTTCCAGCAAGCTTGTGTTGCACCCTTGACACCCATAGATTGTACTTAATTTTCTCTGCAATTGAAGCCAACTTGAAACTGTTTCTTTGCATAAGCACAGGCATTTTTTTTCTTAATGTACATATACAATTAAATAGATGCATACAGAATTGTAGCTCTTAAAAATGCTATTAACTCTTTTCATATCAAGTACAGCACATCTCACTTTGGCAAATACATTTCTAAAACAATACACAGAAAGACAACAGTGGCATATGTGAGAACAAGCTTCAGCGAAACAGAGCAGGTGTGCTCTTGTAAAGAAAGAAATGAAAGTTGCAACAGAAATTTAGCAAACACTTTAAAGCCATAAGTCTTTCGGCTTTTCCCAGTTAGTGGTCGCCACAGCGGAACTCCGGTCCGCTCATGATTGGCAGTGGATTTTTACAGTGCCGAGTTGCCAGCCCGACACCCAGTCTTCAAAGAAGGCATGCCCCATTCACGCTCGCACCTAGCATGTCTTTAGTGTCACTCGACCGCGGGGAGGATATGCAGACTCCTGTAAAACACGGAAAATTTTACTGCATAATGCAGTATTATGTATAGCCAGCAGATGGCAGAAAATGCTTACTTTATTCCAGGTAATAGAAATCCAAGTTTTCACTTCCACTTAACAGCAGGTCCATGTCCTCTGGTTATCTACTTAAAATGATTTTGTCAGTGACCACAAATTTAACCGAACAGTCTAGGCCATTATTTCTCATGTTGGTGTAAGATACTTATTCCCTTTTGGACCAGATCTAATTTTAGACACATGAGGAATCCTTGACATAAAAGTCAGTGTAGTTGTACCAGTGCAGTACGTTTTAAATGTGACTTTGACAAATACTTTTTTCATCTGGTATATAAATAACTGGATTAACCCAGGAAATGGCTTGCTAGCAGCTAAAGTTAATGCCAAAAAGTGCCACAGAGTAGAGCTTGAGACTTGTTATCGTTATAAACCTTCTTCTTTTCGTGTGCCCTTTTCTTTGTTGTTGGCATTTGAAATCTGGTTGAATCCTGTACAGGAATAATTTAGTTGGTATGGTGGAAGAAAGTAGTTTACCTAAAAGACTGGCTTGACAGATCCCTGTTGAAGCTGAGGAACAGGCCAGCATTTCATCACTGAGAACTTAACATGGAGGACTGGCCAGCTCTCCTAGAGCTAAATTTGCAATTTTCAAGACCGTCCAGTCTTCACAGAGACTGGGCTCACACATACCTTGTGGACACTTGGACCCATACGAGCACCAGAAGGGAGTAGCCCCTCACAGGTCATACATCCAGAAAAAAGGGAATAAGTGTGTTTCCCTTTTCCCAAAGTTTGTATACTCTCTGGGGAAATATAGTTGGAGAATGTGGGTGTGGGAACAGATCTCCCACATTAAGGGAGTACATGCAACCCACTGCACAAAACAGGTGTGTGGTAGTGTAGTTTCTTACAGTGTTAATGGGCAGTGAGGTACCATGTGTCTGGGTTCTGGCTGCCGAATAGTCAGAGGTGGCATTTCTGTGTTGACCCTGTTGTTCAGTTAGTTTTTATTGCAAAATGATTTATGTGGGTAAGATTGTGATAGTACATTTTTAATGGTTGAAATTTTTTTCAAGGACTACACTGATGTATTGTTAGGCTTTCTGTCTTGAAGAGAATCATGCACTCTTGGCCTCTGCTTGTTGGTTTCTGGGAATGGCATTCTTTAAAACAGATTCCAGGTTAAGTTGTTTCAAGTATGTACTAGTGCTTCCTACTATTAACAGCATGTTAACAACTGTCATCAAAATAATTGTCTGTCAAATTGTTTGATACCCTTTTGTAATTTTAGTAAATGACATGTTGGTCTCTTTACAACTGCCTTAAAGAAATCCCTACTTTATTTATTTTTATTTATTTATTTACCGTTTGTTCATCGGTTAAGTAGACTTGTCTGTTGACCTTTTCAGCCATAACACAAACTCAAAGACAAAAAAATATATTGTGGTCTTTCAATCAACAATATTATGTACAAAATTAGTACATAGCATAATTCAGAACATGGTAAGATTGACTACAGTTAGAGTAACATTAAAAAAAATCCAGTCGCAATGGATTGAAAAAAAAAAAAGATATGTAAAATGCAAACCAAGATGTCCATAAAATATAATGCAATCATAAATGTTTGTCTTTTCGGCTTTTCCCGGTTTGGGGTCGCCACAGCGGAACTTCGGTCCACTAATGATTGGCAGTAGATTTTTTTATGGTGCCGAGTTGCCAGCCCGACGCCCAACCTTCAACGAAGGCACGCCCATTCATGCATGTCTTTCGGAGGCCACTCGACTGCGGGGGGGACATACAGACTCCACACAGAAGGCACTCCAGCCATGAATCGAGGACATACAGACTCCACACACAAGGCACTCCAGCCATGAATCAAACAGGAGAACCTCTTGCTGTGAGGCAACAACGCTACCGCTGTACCACTGCGGCTTATAATGCAATCATAAATATAATACATAAACTCCTCCTATACAAGTGAAATATCTGCATATAAGATGGCACATTAAGAGGTTGAGAAAAGTTTATTAAATTTATTCTTGTATTCATTATATGGGATGGTAAGTTGCCTAACCATTGTCATGGTAGCAGTTGCAGGTAGATTCAGTAAAGAGACATTCTTACTGTGCATCTTTGAAGCTTTTAATGGTTTCTAGATTTTTGATGTCTGTATAGGTTCATAGGAGATTACTAGGCTAAAGGTTCTAGAACCCTTACAAATCTAGCCAGTTTTACCCAGATTTTACCCAATTTTCTATCCCTAGGAGAAAGATGAGGGTCAGCAAGCAGGACTTTGACAATTTTTTACAGACTGCCTCTGGTTATATAAGGGACATGAGTGCCACCCCAGGAGTGACTCTGATTTCCCATCCATTGGTCCTGATTGCACTTGAAGGTGGTCAGGGAAGGGCTTTGCTTCCTGTAAATAGGAAGCCTATTCCAGAGAAGGGGACAATCTCTGTGATGCATATCTGTCTCTCCAGCATGAACAATTCATGTCAGAGATCAGATTTAGATCCTTAGAGCGGGTAACCCTCGTGCAGTTAGTTTTGCAAATATGCAACATTTCCATCAGGGCTGGGTAAGAGACTGCATTGTAGATCAGGCATAGATCACCCCTCAGTAATTGGTAGGAAACTCTATACAGTGACAGGGCTTTAAATTGGTCTGTTTATAACATGTTGGTTAAACCCTGTATTTTTTTTGTGAGAAACCTCAGCGGTTGCTTCAACTGTTGCAGGTGTCTGACAAGGTACATGCCAAAGGGTGCATTGTACTCTATTATTGGTCTGATGAGGGATGAGTATAGTGGTAGTATGACATCCTTAGAACTGGGTGACATGTCCTTGTTTATAAGTAGAGCCATACAGAAAAATTTCCTCACCACATGGACACCTAAAAGCAGGTGGTTCCAGATAGCAGATCCCCGTCTAGAGAAGGCTGTCTCACCTACTGGGTTTTTAAATGGAGAAGATACTAGAGTAAAAGTGTTGTTCTGTGTACTTCTGAGTACATAATGGTTGTCTTGTGAAGGTAGTTTCACTCTTAAGGAGGAGCAATAGCCGTGTTTTAGCACCTAGTAAATTGGAGTACTTAGAAGAAAAGTGTCCTTATGAGGCACTGAAAACCAGTTGGATTTTTTAATAAATAAGTTCTATCTGGAGGTTTGCTAATAGAAAAAATCCAGCAGATTTTATTCTCAGCAGTCTTTCTGTGAGAATTGTGGGATGAATGCATAATGAGAAAAAGAAGGCCATATTCACGTTTGGATATTAAAATATTTTTTAGCAATGGGACAGCAAGCAGTGGGTGAAAGAAGGTGACTGGTCTTGTAACATAGTTTTAGATGAGCTAGGACTTTATTAATTACAAAATCTATGTTTGTGCTAAAGGAAAAGGGTAGGTTTGAGTATTAGGCCTAGGCACCTCTGTTCAGTGACATTAGGCGTTCTGTTCCCACTAACATCCGTTAAGAGAGTAGCAGGAATGGTTGGTAGTTCCTGTTCAGTGACATTAGGTGTTCTATTCCCACTAACATCCGTTAAGAGAGTAGGAGGAATGGTTGGTACTTTCGTGGCTGAGGCAAAGACCATGTCATTCATTTTATTAGGGTTGATTAGTAGTTTGTTAGGAGTGGGCCAGATGCATAACTGAGTGAAATTGTCCTGTAACTTGGTATGCAGGTCAGAGTGCCTAGTACTGGATTCCAGGAGCAGCATATCATCTGCATACATTATTAATTTAAGATTTGGGAATTCCAGGTGAAGATCATTAACAAAGAGAAAGAAGAGAAGCGGACCTAGCACAGACCCTTGCAATACATCTGTATTAATTTTATCAGCAGTAGAGGATGAGAAATTGCTCTGGGCTTGGAAGGTTCTGTCTTTTAGATAGCTGCAAAACCAGCAGACAGAGTTAGCTCCAAAGTTGTCTTTTGAGTTTGTTGAGAAGAAGGGTATGGTTAACTGTTTCAAAAGTCCTTGTCACATCAACAAAGAGACCTGCAGTAGTAAGTCCCTCATTCAGGTTCCAATAATAGTATCAGTGGCCATTACCAGCGCAGTAAAGGTACTGAAGGCTTTGAAAAAGTCATGCTGCGTCTCACATAACAGGCCATTGCTGTTAATGGACTTCAGTAGTTTGTGTAAAAGTTTTTCACATATTTTGGTAATAAGACACAGGCTCAAAATAGGTCTATAATCCTTCAACCCAATGGGGAAGTGACTTCAGGTAGAAGGATCATAACCGAATGCTTGAATGTTGGTGGGACGGTGTTGAGGTGAAAGAGAAATTAAATATACGAGTTAAGAGTTTTAGTATTTTTTTCTGCTGCAAGCCTTGGGAAGGTAGGATGAAGACTGCTGGATGTAGATCCTGAATTGTTGAGTTTGAGAAGTAGGGACTTGGCCTGTTTTACTGAAATTTCAGAGAAGTGAAAGGTTGCTGCATAACAGGCTAGAGGGTATAGCGCGGGGGATGAAGGCTGTTCTTTGGTGGGGGGAGTAAATTGCTAGAAAGGCTTTAGTGAAATGTTGGTTACGGTGGACTGCAAAAAGTGAGCATAATAATAAGCAAAGCTGGAATGATTCAGCGTTAGAGGTTCATTCCTGGTAGTTGGAGTTTAGTGTCCCTGTTAAGCGTTTTCTTTTTATTTCCAAAACTGATTGGGTCTAGACTAGTTTGCTTCCTGTTTCTGTCTGAGGTATGGACTTTTGCAGTATTTGTTGCTATTCTTGTTTCTTCCCATAAACTCAGAAAAATTTGGATTAGCTTTCTATTGTCAGAGTTCCTTTTCCAATTCTTCCAGGTTAAATCTCTGTCTTTAATTTTGTTAATATGCAGTAAATGTCATGGGCAACACCGTGATCTAAGCCTTCTTTCTATAAGGTGGTTCGGTGTATCCTAAATTGTGGTCAGTTTTGTGTTGAAAAATTCTAAAGCAGAGGTGGGTTTAGACATGGCATGCAAGAGAGTCCAATCTATAGCACTGAGTAGGGTGTTGAGATTTGGTAACTTATTAAGGAAGGATCTTCCTTCAGTTAGTTGGAGGTTTTTTTAATATGTTTTGAATGAACAAATGTATTTAATGGTTGAGTGGTCACTCATAGCACTGGGGAGTATTTCAATGTGAAGGCACCTATTTTGGATGTTGGTTATTATTAGGTCAATTATGGAGGTAAACCAGTTTAATAAGTGGCTCTGAGAAGGGGCTTGTATTATTTGGGCCAGGCTTAATTGCTGCAACATTTTGTCCAGAGGCAGAGAGTCTTTCCCAGTAGCATTGATATTGAAATCACCAAAAGTAACTGTCACGTATGTCTTTTGGCAACATAAGTTGTAGATTTTTTTGTAAAAGAGAGACAAAGGGTGGAGGAATGTAAACTGCAGCAATCCACATGTGATATGGCTGCTTAATGTGATGTGAAAGACTTCCTAATTGGGATTCTTGTCATGTGCAGTATGAAAGTAATTGAAATCCACTAATTGAGGTATTCCTTTTGCTTAGAAATGAACCACTGCCTCCAGATCTAGGGCCTGATTTGTTGTCATTTTATACATATGTATATCTATATATGTATGTGTCTGTCTGTGTGTGTGTCTGTCTGTGTGTGTGTCTGTCTGTGTGTGTGTGTGTCTGTGTGTGTGTCTGTCTGTGTGTGTGTGTAACCTTCATTTGCCCGGCAGACATTTCAGGCAGCCCATTTGCCTGACGGTTCATTTGCCCAATTGGAAACAGGCAAGTAAAAGATTTTTCTCTCTTTCCCCACCTACATTGGTTTTATGGTGTATAGTTTTTTTTTTTTTTTTTTTGTTCACTAAAACTAATGTAGGTGGGGAGCTTAGCCCCCACACCCCCCTAACTATATTTTCTAACTCCAGGATCGCACTACAGTGGGGAAAAGGAGAAAAAAAAACTTTACTTCCTGTTTCCAATTGTTGGGCAAATGGGCTGTCTGAAATTTCTGTCGGGCAAATGAAGGTGACCCATATATATATATATATATATATATATATATATATATATATATATATATATATATATATATATATATAAAATAATTATTCGGTCATCCAGGTTTCTGATATAGCTAGAATATGAGATTTTCTGTTACTAGACATCCTTCAAGACTGGTCCATTTATTAAGACTACATGCATTAAGGTAAGAATTTTTAAGGTCTTTATTTCTGATAAGAGATGTGATTGGGTTCTGCAATTAAGGGCTGAGTTGAAGTGGTCATGGGTTTGATTGAAGTCTCCTGAATGTGGAGTTGAAGTGGTCATGGGTTTGATTGAAGTCTCCTGAATGTATGAAGTTTTGAGAGACTATCCTTAATTATTGTGGCAGGGTTTGGTGACATTTGTAGGAGTATAGTGTAGTGAATTTATTGCTGGTGTCAGTCAGTAGATGGTGTATTCCTATTGCGTGAGTAGGGTAGGTAGGTTCTTGACATGGATGAGAAAGAGGCAAAGTCTCTGTAATGAATATACTGAAGGCTAAAGTGACAGATAAAATAGTAAGATAGCATGTTATGGAAAGTGCCGAGTGATTAACAATTGGCACTATGACTCTGCAAGATAGATGGGCTTGTAAATTGTAGACAGCTCTAGACACACTGGACAGGAAAGTGTCAGAGGTGTAATAGATAATATAATAGGGTAACTGGAATGTGAGAGAGGAGGCAAAATGGAGAAAATGGATGGTATGAGTCTGACACAATAATGAATGTAACAATGTCTATTCCTTCCTAATATGAGGAGGTGGAAAGGTGGGTAAAAGAAACACCCCAGCCTAAATTTTGCCAGTGCTGTAAATCCAGTGCATTTCACTCATTTACAAAATATAAGATCTAGACAAAAGAAGGTAGCACACCATATGACGTATAAAGTCTGTGTCAAGAAATGAACTGATAGTGCAGAGTTTATCTGTAACCTAGTCTGTGGGGTAAAAGAAGAGTAAATGCAGCCTGCCACCTAGGGGAAGAGTTAAAATAGGCTGTGGTCCTCCTCTCATCTGGCTATCTGCCACCTACGGGAAGAGTTAAAATAGGCTGTGGTCCTCCTCTCATCTGGCTATCTGCCACCTACGGGAAGAGTTAAAATAGGCTGTGCTCCTCCTCTCATCTGGCCATCTGCCACCTAGTGGAAGAGTTAAAATAGGCTGTGCTCCTCCTCTCATCTGGCCATCTGCCACCTAGAGGTAGAGTTAAAATAGGCTGTGCTCCTCCTCTCATCTGGCTCTCTCATCTGGCTATCTGCCACCTAGGGGAAGAGTTAAAATAGGCTGAGGTCCTCCTCTCATTTGGCTATCTGCCACCTAGGGGAAGAGTTAAAATAGGCTGTGGTCCTCCTCTCATCTGGCCATCTGCCACCTAGGAGAAAAGTTAAAATAAGATGTGGTCCTCCTCTCATCTGGCCATCTGCCACCTAGGGGAAGAGTTAAAGTAGGCTGTGATCCTCCTCTCATCTGGCCATCTGCCACCTAGGGGAAGAGTTAAAATAGGCTGTGGTCCTCCTCTCATCTGGCCATCTGCCACCTAGGGGAAGAGTTAAAATAGGCAGTGGACCTCCTCTCATCTGGCCATCTGCCACTTAGGGGAAGAGTTAAAATAGGCCATGGTCCTCCTCTCATCTGGCCATCTGCCACCTAGGGGAAGAGTTAAAATAGGCCGTGGTCCTCCTCTCATCTGGCCATCTGCCACCTAGGGGAAGAGTTAAAATAGGCCGTGGTCCTCCTCTCATCTGGCCATCTGCCACCTAGGGGAAGAGTTAAAATAGGCAGTGGACCTCCTCTCATCTGGCCATCTGCCACTTAGGGGAAGAGTTAAAATAGGCCATGGTCCTCCTCTCATCTGGCCATCTGCCATCTAGGGGAAGAGTTAAAATAGGCCGTGGTCCTCCTCTCATCTGGCCATCTGCCACCTAGGGGAAGAGTTAAAATAGGCTGTGGTCCTCCGTTCATCTGGCCATCTGCCACCTAGGGGAAGAGTTAAAATAGCCTGTGGACCTCTTCTCATCTGGCCATCTGCCACCTAGGGGAAGAGTTAAAATAGGCTGTGGTCCTTCTCACATCTGACTATCTGCCACCTAGGGGAAGAGTTAAATAGGCTGTGGTCCTCCTCTCATCTGGCTATCTGCCACCTAGGGGAAGAGGTAAAATAGGCTGTGGTCCTCCTCCCATCTGGCTATCTGCCACCTAGGCTGTGTAAATAGGTTAAGTAGCCCAGCCTACCTGCCACATAGGTGGTGTGCATAGGTAAGGGACTCAGTCTATCAGCTGCCATGACCTTAGAGTAGTAGTATTATAGAGGATGAAAATATCTGTGAATGAAAGGTTAAATAGCACAGCCTACCTGCCACCTAGGCTATGTGCATAGGTTAAATAGCACTATCTGTCTGCTACCTAACTCTGAGTGCATAGGTTTAAATAGCACTGTCTACCTGTCACCTAGACTGTGCTGCTAACCTGTGCACATAGCCTATCCGACATGCAGATCTTTGGAGTAATAGTACAGAGGGTGAAGTAGCTGGAAAGCAAAAGAAATTGTGATGGTAACTGTAACATTCATAGTATTGTGATAACTTCCTGTGTTAAATTTCTAAAGATTTTTACACAAGTAACGTCTTTATTGAGTTATCACTTATGACATAGGAAATCATACATTTATATAAATGAAAACAAACCATATTGACATATATTAATTTGCAAACATTGTACATCACTTATAATCTATATAGTCATTGTCAATCAAACATTGCATAGCTCATTCAATTCCTGTCTTCCCTTAAACCTCATTCCTTCTTCAAAGCTTTATTCTGTATACATTGATCCCACTACTCCTATTTTTCTGTGCAGTTTGCTCCTACCCTTTCTAAAGATCCCACCTTCAGTTATTTTATCCGTTACTATATTCAGTACTTTAAGTACATTGGTTTAGACTTGAATTTCCTTTTTCTAGTAATTGCTTGTTTGGCAGCCACCAGAATTAAACTTGGCAAGGCCATACTATGTCTAGGCAATTCCAATTCCATATCACATCTCCAAAAACACAATTGCCTTAGTTAAACCAATTTGTTCATCCAGTATTTCAGACAGAGTAGTCTGCAGGGAATTTTTAAAGTCTGCCAACTCATTATACTCCCAAAAATGTTTCCAATTATCTGTTTCTTCCCCATCACACCATCATTTGCAATCTACCTGAGGAAAAATTATTTGGAGTCTGCTTGGGGTATCAGACGTATGTATACACTTCCAAGCAGAGATCCTAAATCATCTAGACTTTGCATATTTGGGACCCATACTTATATCCTCCTATTGTTTCTTTGTGAATTGCTTGTCCAGTCTCTCTTCCCAATACTTTCTAAGCTCATCTGATTGATTCCTATAGTTATCATGCAATATTTTATATGCCCTACTAATTATCCCTTTTTAACAGCAGCTTCTGTACTAGATTCTACTAAAAACTCTACTAACGCTGGGCTTTCACTTAGGATCCCCCTATTTGTTTCTCTTTGCCTATACTCGGATATCAATCCTTGATAAGAAAGGCAATCTAAAACTTGCAGTCCACATGAATTCTTGGCATCTTCCCATTCTGTTACCTTTCCCTCTGTAATTATTTGCTTTGCCAGTTTTATCCAGTAAATTCCAGCCCCCTCTTGCCTGTTCTTTGTATGCCTAATTGCAGTCATCCCTAACAGCAGAATCTTGTTTCTCCATCCCCATGTTGGTTTAGTTCGTAGAATACTTACTGCTATTTTTGGGTAGAACAGACTTGTTCTGTACTGTAATGTTTTTTTGTGAAACTGTATCTGCCTTTTTAAGAGACACTGTTTTTGAGGGAAAATGTCTTGCATATCTGTATATTATTCTAAATTCTACCCAAAGCCTGTAACAAAAGGCTTCTGCCTGTCCACTTCAGATATCTCTGTCTGCTTTGACAGCTTTTAATCTAGTGGCTGACACAAGTCACATGTTTATCCTTGTGCTTGAGGTCATTGACTTAACCATACTGTTATGTCTATGAGAAAATGGCTTTGGCCTGAACTCATGAAGGACATTCAGGATACCATTTTTTTGATACTTTGGCTCTCATGTGTACTCTTCTTGCATCTGTAATAGTCTGGATCATTCTCCACTGAAAATGATGCCTCTCAAGCCTACTTAATAAAACATAATGGGTAGAAATATTTGCCTGCTTGCTTGTGTGTCATGTGTGTGTGTGTGTGTGTGTGTGTGTGTGTGTGTGTGTGTGTGTGTGTGTGTTTGCTTACTCAGGGCTTAATCAGAGCACTGATCCACGTGGACATTTTTTTAGACTTTGGCAGGAGCACTGTCTGGTTAAGTGACTTGCTCAGTCACACAGAGTAGGTAAAATGGAGGGAATCAAACTCTAGACTACAGGAAGAAGATTGTTAACTTCTCATAACCTTAACTCAATGTGCTAACTGCCAGACAGAAAGGTAGGCAGAAGCTCAGTTGCATTTTTAGCAGACTGGATTTCAGCTAGCACTGTCCTGCAATCACCAATCCAAATTCCAGTTTTGTCGAAAAAATTTTGAATTGCATCCTATATCTCAATTCTAGTGAGTTCAATTTTTTTTTTATTTGCTAGCATTTGCACATATGTTCAAATCTGATTCATAATGTAGTGGTTGGTTCCAGTGTTTTATTTGGGTGAGAGCTGTACAGTTGAGATGAGCTGTAGAATTATTCAGAGCTCTTAATATTTTACAGTTTCAGACTGCCTATCAAGTCTTAAGACCACCTTCATTCTTTTGTTGTTCAGAAATACTGAATAGTGTTGGTATAACTAAGATCAACTAATATCACTAAGTGTACCATATAGCCAGTTAGAATCTCTGCATACCAGTACACCACAGAGGACCACATTAAAGTCTGTACCAAACTGTAATGACTGCTATAAGACTGGGGACATTTTTTTAGTGGATCCATATTGCTTAGAAGCTTCTGCTAACTGGAGGATAAATAAATTCTACCAAAACACCTAGACCCGAGTCACTTAGTATCTTCTACAGCAATAATCTTAATCCTTATGCTCACTAAGGAAAAGCCCCAAAGTTCAATGTCTTAAATACCAAAGCCTTCTCTTTTATGAGCGTGACAAATTACAATGCAGAATCCATGCATTCACAGTCCTCACTACCTGGGTGAGGGGAGTAATACAAAGCAATGCCATAATCGCCAGCAATTCAAGCTGCCCAATAGTAGGTGAAGAAGGAAAAGTTCTCTCCTGTCTTGCTACTTTGATGACTGTTGTGAGGCCTCTGAGTGCTGAACCCCCAGCATCCCCCCCTTGGATAGTGTGTCTAAGTGTTGTGTCACCTACCTGTAGTTAGCTAAATTATGTGTTTGACCAGCTTGATCCTGGGAGAGGTCTTTTTAGCCCCTTAGTCATAGTTCAGTGGTTGTAATAAAGTCCGAGTGCCATTATCTCAAGGCCTTCCCCATAGATCCAGTAGGGTTTGATTTGCCTCTTTGAAGAGAGCCTACTGAGTTTGTTCTGTGCTAGGATTCGTGGCTCAGACCACAAACTTCAGTCAGTTAAGTAAAGTCTTGTGAGATCCGCTGTTACAAGTGAAGGAGCACATGTCATGAAACATGGCCTAGCATTAGTACCATATCTATCAAATGCCCCAGATTTGGTGTAATTAACTATTTTTAACTGAAAATCACAAGGTGCCACAAAATTCCAAGAGGCCCCTTTAAATCATGATTTCTGGACTTCCCTTTGGTCATATTGACATTAATGACATGACATCCCTAGCGTCGCAGCCACATCTGTATGTGAGCAGGACCCTGACAAATACACTAGTGAGAAACACTAGCTGCTTTCCAAATTAGCATCATTAGCCTTGTCACTGCAATAGCAAAACTGTCATTGTGTTTCCATGCATGGTATCCTGTTACCGTCTGGGTCCCAAGCTGAGAACCTGTCTATGGCTGTGCAGTGGAAAAGGGCACTTTTTTTTTTTAATTAATCTTACTCTGCTGGTGCTGGCCATTACTGCACCACTCATAGCAAAGTGAGGTATAAAGAATATAAATTGGACAGGTCAGCACTGTACAATGGAAATAAATGGGACAAGTCAGCACTGTACTATGGATCAGCAAGTTTAAGTAAGGAAAGCACAGTTTTACCAGGTGTGGCAACACTGTAGTGTAACAGATTAAAAGTGCAAGCTATGACAGTAAAGTTTTCACCCTGCAAAGGCATAACTTTCAAGAAAATATTAAGATGCGAGTGAAGCTTTTCTTGTATAACGCCAGCCATTGTATTCTGTTGCTAATTGCTGGTAGCTTAATAAATTCTTTTAATCCAAATCAACATGAAGAATCAGCAGGTTCAGCCAAAAATTAGTAAGCAAAACACAACCGTGCTAAAAACACTTCAGCAATCCAAGAAACTTTATGAATCGGGGAGCCACCATATGTATAATAAATAATTTGTTGAAGGTTAAGCACTTTATTCCTTGTGGCTTCAAAGCCAGTGGACTTCATCAGAACAGTTACACAACAAGTACGCGCAATTAGTGTCCACATTAACCACATAACCTACACAATGAATACCAAAAGCGTACAATACCAAAAAGTGAAACAAAACAAAGCACAATAATTAACCAATAACTTTCCCCTTTTATATAAATAATTAACTATAGATCTAATTAAAAAGTTGACTTAAAAAATGAAATACATGTATATGCAAATATATATATGTAAACATATAAGAATGTAAAGTGTAAAACCATGCATTTATTTTTTCTTTTCTTTTTAATCAAAGCTTTGCAGAATTAATAGAACCATACTCATTAATACCAGGAGGCGAAGGGATGTTCAGTCTGTAACAATTCCTTAATTCAATTTTTGTTTCCCAATTTCTGCTCAAAAGGTACCTTTTCCTAAAATGGCCAAATAAAACCATGAGGATGACAAACATACTAACGTATGTCTATATAAAATCTAATTTTCACTTTTCTCTTTACTTTTCTTCTCTATGCCATAATAATGTTTGTATATCCTTAGCTGGAACAAATTCACATGTGAGCAAGGGGAGGGGATAGGGTGTACCAGGAGGCAGTGTTATTGAGGAGCCCAATAGTCCTGAAGTTTGATAGTTAAAGACTCGTGAGATATCTTGACAAGATTAGAACATTTGCTTTTGAATGTAACAAAAATATGTTTTTAACTTTAGATGTTAAATCTTTGTTTACCAGTATTCTGGTCTGTGATGGTATTGAATTAGTTAAGATGTATTTTGCCCCATTTTCTAAATAAACTGCTAGAAAAAAATGTATTTATTTATTTTTTTACTTTAAATATTATAAGCAGGTATGTGGAGTGGTTATGGTGGCCACTGCAGCTCTTTCCTTTTCTAACCTAGTTGTAGGATGGTGGGATTATTACTTTTTATCTAAGGTCAGTCTTTTTTTCCGTAGTGCCATTATATTTAGTGTTTTTGATTATCTGTTTTTCCTCTGGCGAGGTAATAGGGTAGAATGTGACCTTTTTGTCAATGTTAAATCGAAGCGTAATCATCCAGGATTTATGAAAAGTAACATCCTTAGGGGGCAGATGTTTCAAATCTCCAGGCTTACTACAGATAACAATTTTTTTTAAAGAAATTGATTCTATAATTGCCATGTTTATCAACTGGGATGTAATAGAGATACTTTACACAAGACCACAACTAACATTATTGCTCTGAGGTCAGAACATTATCCCCAATACATTTTAAAGGGTTAAATTCTGGAGTTTTTGTTAAAAAGAATTCTTACCCTACTGCTTTTTGTTTGGACGTGTATGTACACTGTGCAAAAGGCCCTTTTGTATTGTTGCATCATTTGGATAGAAATGTACCTGTTAAATGTCACTATAATTGTAAATCCATCAAAATGATATGCATTGAGTTATGCAAAGGATGTGACTGTTTCTCTACTGGCCGTGTGGAAGTTTTCTTTCAGAACAAGGTAACATCTTTGTGCTATAAAACATACAATGACAACACCATCATTTTTAGACACAGTAAAATATGTAAGAACAAATCTAAGTTTTACTTAGGGGACTACAAGAACAAACTTGAATCAAGGGAAACTAAGTGGCAGATACCTTTAAATGCAGACAAGCTCCCTGGTAGTAAAGATGCAGTTAATATACAATTATTCTTAAAGAGAGGCGATTGAAAATAAAGAAAATAAGCAAACAAATTTACACAAAACAATGTATTAGAAAATATAGTGTTTATGTGTTATGTGCATATTTGTACTTGATTTTTTTTACTAGATTTTCTTATGTATGTGCCCTTTTAAGGACTAGTCCTCTGATTATCATGTGACAAGTTTTTGGGATGTATATACTTTGCAATTACCTGTGTTCATTCTGAAGACGTCCTGTAGATGTTACAGAATGAAAGTGCTAAACTAAACTCATTTTGTTGGCAATTTGTGTTTTTTTTTTTTTTCTTGTTTCTATATTAGTATCCTATAAGCCCTTGACAACAATTTATTTTTTATCTTTGCTTACTGAGTGTAAGAGATCATCTTTTAACTCAAAATATAGCTTGGTTACCATCTTCCCATATAGTCTTTATTTTCTCTGTTGCTGTACTCATGGCTCCACTTCCCATTGTGCCTTTTTAAAGTTCGCCTGCATATAAAATAATGCAGGCTTACTTTCTTCACTTGTTTATCTTAAGATGAAAGATATAACTTTCTCTGGCAAAAAACATAATAGTGATGTTTCTTTTATATCTTCCTCTACAAAGGGTAAACATGTACCTAATGCGTTAATGTTTCTGCTATATGTACAAGCCTGTTTTGGGAAGTTTCCTTTTTCTTCAGTTTTCTGTTCTTAGCATAAATGGATTGAGAACGCTGCATTTTCTGTTCTTAGCATAAATGGATTGAGAACGCTGCATTTTCTGTTCTTAGCATAAATGGATTGAGAACGCTGCATTTTCTGTTCTTAGCATAAATGGATTGAGAACGCTGCATTTTCTGTTCTTAGCATAAATGGATTGAGAACGCTGCATTTTCTGTTCTTAGCATAAATGGATTGAGAACGCTGCATTTTCTGTTCTTAGTATAAATGGATTGAGAACGCTGCATTTTCTGTTCTTAGCATAAATGGATTGAGAACGCTGCATTTTCTGTTCTTAGCATAAATGGATTGAGAACGCTGCATTTTCTGTTCTTAGCATAAATGGATTGAGAACGCTGCATTTTCTGTTCTTAGCATAAATGGATTGAGAACGCTGCATTTTCTGTTCTTAGTATAAATGGATTGAGAACGCTGCATTTTCTTAACTCCTTTATGTAGATACTACCATTTTACTGTTCTGAAGGTTTACTGAAAAACTGTTCTTCCTTTATTTTGTCTTTTTTCCATGCTGACTCCACTTCAAAATCTCTCTGCGGATATCTATTTTTGTGATGATTTTTATTTCTTATTTCAAAATTTTCTATTGGTTCACATTAATTTTCTGTGCTGTTACATCTTATTAAAATATCAGTTTTTGTAAACTGTTGTGGGACCAAGTTCCTGGTTGCACACATGACCTTCTTATGCCATCTTAATGTAACCAAATTAATAGCTCCTTTTGCAGCTTTAAGTTAATTCCCTTCTCCTGGTTTTCATTCTGGATCTATGTAAGTGCATCATTGTTTTGTTCTTATTCTTATTTTTTATATTGGTTGGGTAGTTTAAGCTGTTGCATTAAATCAACAGGTTTATGGGCTTCCCACACAGATAAATAATTTTCACACATTTTTTGTAATGCTTTAAATTGGGAAAAATCTTTTCCTGTTATAACACTGAGTCAAACCGGGATCCATAAAATGCATGAATTTTCCCATTACTGTTAGAATTGTCATGTGTGTGACTGTATATTTCTTTTTATCACAGTGAATATATATCACCTTCACAATTTTTTTTTTTTTTACTAATTTTATGTTTTAA